>NC_057689.1:1820248-1827748 GCF_014466175.1 Vespula pensylvanica
CTCTCTCTCTCTCTCTCTCTCTCTCTCTATCTCTCTCTATCTCTCTCTATCTCTTTCTGTATGAGAACGGCCAATCACGTAGTCGGAATACATTATACGGCTGTTATCCAGAGTGCAACTGTACGGTACGTGCGAGCAATACGTATGTATGTATCGTGAGTCCATTCAGAGAAGACTAATGCCACGACTGGCACGTATCTGTACATTTGATGCCTGGCTGACGCCATGGACATGATGCCAACACCTTGCGCGCATCTTTCTTCTTTCGGAGGAAAGAGGGAAAAAGATAAATAAAGAAAGAAAAAAGATAGACAGAGGAAAAAGGAGAGGGAAAGAGAGAGAGAAAGAGAGAGAGAGAGAGAGAGAGAGAGAAAGAGAATAAATTTATGAGACGAAACGTGATGGAATAAATGAAGATGAGAGAAAACATACATATATAGTTATCTGTTATATACACTTATATATATATATATATATATATATATATATATATATTTATTTTCTTTTTCTTTACCCTTCTTCTCGACTGATTAAAAACGACGAAATCGTCCCATCCTCGACATATTTTCGTATTTTCAATTTTAACACAGACTATCATTACGATCGAGCGTCGATCGAAATTGTTAATTTAATTTTTTACGAAGAAGTAATAAAAGAAAGAAAGAAAAGGAAACCATCACCGACACGATTTCGCATCTTTTCTGATAAACAAGATTTTATCAGAAAGTTTGTGAAATTTAGGCGTGAAGCGATCGATTGAATGTTTCGTAAAAAGCTAGAGGAGTGGAGTATAGATACCGAGAGCTAAGCAAAAATAAAAGGAAGGAAAGAAAGAAAGAAAGACACAGCGAGAGAGAAAGAGAGAAAATAAATATAGAAACTAGTAAATGTGAGAGAGGAAAGAGATAAAGATAGAGAGAAATAGAGAGAGAAAGAGAGAGGCAGGGAGAGAGAGAGAGAGAGAGAGAGAGAGAGAGAGAGAGAGAGAAACGGTGGAACAAAATTCATTTGGCCAAATTAAACAGAGTTTAGCAATTTGCGCTTAATCCATTTGTCGGGGATCCGCCGTCCGTCAGTTCGTCTGTCTGCCACTACACTTGCCCAACTCTCTCTCTCTCTCTCTCTCTCTCTTTCTCTTTCTTTCTATATATATATATATATATATATATATATATATATCCACTCTCTCGCTCTATTCACCCTATCCTTCTTTCACTCTTTCCAGTACCACGTTCATCCCTTAAATTCCACCGATTTCTCCACACTCTTCGTTCCGCTGCTCATTCTTTTTCGTATTTCCTAGCTACCACTCTATAAACTTCCTACCCTCTTTCTCTTCTTCTTCCTCGTCTTTCTCCTCTTCCTCTATTACAACACGTTACTCCTTCTTCTTCTTCCTCCTCTTTTTTTTTCTATTTTCATGTCCTTCTATCTTTCTCCTCTCTGTAGCGTAGGTGGCTTTCCTTAATTCCTTCGAGCCTTCCCAAAGTCTCTAACCCTTTTCCTCCCTCTCGGTTAATCATTTTCCGTGATTGCTACCACTCTTTGTCTCTTTTTGTCTCTCTTACACTTTTATCACTTCCAAAAAAAACAAAAAAAAAACCCCGTCAATCTAATTTTTCTTTCGTAAGGATCACCTCGGATCCAATACGATTTATCGAAAAGCTTGAACCGCGTTATTACGGTTAACCAAGTAAAATTATCCTCGTAAGATATAGTCTTACTTTAAATATATACGAAATTCGATAAGTTTTACATATACATATTTACTACAAGTGGCGAAGAAAATTGAGTAAAGTACAGGCAACAACTCTCGTAAACTTCTCACCCTGATCGTTCATCGATCTTACCGATGTATTCGCGTAAATATCTGTACGTGTGTATATACTCGTAGGTCTATGCATGACTGTGTGTGCGTGTTACTGCGCGCGCTCACGCTATTCTTCCTTTACTTCGACGAATCGACTCCTTTCTCGAAGGCACTGGCTTAGATCCAGCTGTTTCTACCCTATCTTATTATCTTGGAATTGTTTCCGTTGCTTCTCTCTCTCTCTCTCTCTCTCTCTCTTTTTCTCTCTCTTTCTCTCTTTATCTATCTCTATCTCTCTCTCTCTCTCTCTCTCTGTTTCTTTTGCTCTTACTGTATACATTCGCTCGGAGAAAAACCAAGCGAGGAACACGACGAGCGAAGCGAATCATGCTGGCCTTGCCTTCTAAGTGTATTGGTAGCCCTGTCCACGTTTTATTTTCATCCAATCGACCGGGAGGGCCGAACGGCAGGTCCTTTTTAAGATCACTTTGCCGGAAACCGGAAAGTACTTCCGAGCCCTCTTCTTTCTCTTTTTTTTCCTTTATCTTTTCTCTTTCTCTCTCTCTCTCTCTCTCTCTCTCTCTCTCTCTCTCTCTTTCTATCTTTGTCTTGCTTTCTGTGTACCTGTGTGTTTGTGTGTATCTTTTTGTCTATCTTTTAACATCCTGTCACGTTCTTTAAACACCATGTTTTTAAACGATCCCCTTTACCTTATATCTTCCTTCTTTCCTTCCTTCCTTCCTTCCTTCCTTCCTTCCTTCCTTCCTTCCTTCCTTCTCTTTTTTATATCCCTTTAACCTTATTATATCAAGTCTACCGAAAAAGTTTTGTCTTTGTCTTCCTCGCTTTTTTTTTTCATCTCTCTTTTTCGTTTTCTCTTTCTTCTTTTTTTCTTCCGACTATAAGGGAATACAACAGTTTTTTATACTGTTTATTATTAATATTTCATAAATATTAATAACTTCCACCACCCTCTTCTTATATACTTCGATGGTAATTTTGTTAATTTTTATACGACGAAATGGAACAGTGATGTGTTTCTGAAAGCTAAAAATTCATCTAAATGGATAGAATTTTTTAATAAACAAATTAACTATAATTTAACATTCTATCAAAGATTTTATTTTCCTCTTCTTGGGACTATATGACCGACCTTGATGTATCGTATCATAGTAAGTATTTTTTGTCACTAGATATAAAGTGTTATAGCTTCTCTCTCTCTCTCTCTCTCTCTCTCTCTCTCTCTCTCTCATTCTTTCTTTTACACATATACACATACCACACACGCACACACACACACATACACATAAAACTAATGGATTATAAATGTAGCAGGAGTGAAATCGTATTAAATGAACGCACACGAGCGTGTCGACGTTTTACGTTTTCTTCTCTCTTGCTCTCTCTCTCTCTCTCTCTCTCTCTCTCTCTCTCTCTCTCTCTCTCTCTCTCTCTCTCTCTCTCTATCTCTATCTCTTTTTCTTACTTTCTTCTTTCTCTCTCTCTCTCTCTCTCTCTCTCTCTCTCACTCTCTCTCACCCTCTCTTTCTCTTCTCGTGTTCTTCTTCGTCCCTTCTTTTTTTACTCTTAGCAAACGTTAAAGGAAAGAGGAAAAGAGTGACCGTCCACACATCGCATTTAAGTGTTCACGAGGAAATGGACACTAAAATGTACGGATAGGCGGCTCCGCCATGTTGTCGAAGTGGACGGGGTGAATATTATTGCCGACACTTACGACACTGCCACCATCAGCAGCCACCATCACCCAATACCACCTCCGCGACGCTCTTTAAAATCTTTTTACACCCACTACCGATTTCTATCTGTACTTATCAACTACGAAAAAGATTTAATGCGAAAGAAAATTCTCTGATGTAAACCAATGTACACGACTGTTCCAAGAGTTTTGCTCTCCTTTTTTTCTTAACCACATAAATATTATAATATAAAATAAGCCGTAGATTAATGCATGAAAAATTAATGATGACGTTTCGCTCTGATGAATTTTTAATCGACGATTTCGATGTAATTAAATATAATCAATCCATTCCTCGTTTTCCTCTTTTAATTGTAACCAAACGTAATACAAACGTAGATATGATATAATCGCTTAGATCATAAGTCACTCGATTGTTTATTTATCTGATATAAAAAAGGAAAAGAATGGAAGAAAATGTAATCGTAAATAAGCAGCTACATGCCTATTCTACAAAGATATAAATTAGTTTTCAACAGGACACGCGATGAAGATTGATTCTCCCAAGAAAGAAGAATCCAATTGAGGAAGAAGAGGAAGAAGAAAGAAGACATATATGTGTATATATATGTATGTATATACATATACATATATATATTACACATATATATATATATATATATCGAGAAGTTCTTCATTAGGCCAGGTTGGCGACGAGTATTCTTGGGAAATTAACACACATTGGGGATGTTATTGCTTGAGAATACACGTAGTTTGCCTGGTCGGTCACGTCCCACGAGAGAGCTGCTCATCGACCATTTTTCTTGGGATCGACCCTTACTCTTTTGATATATCTCTCTCTCTGTCTCTCACTCTTTGTCTGTTTTCCTCTCTCAAGAGAGAGAGAGAGAGAGAGAAAGAAAGAGAAGTGAACGTACTACGATATCGAGGTAAGGATACTAGACATCTAACATATATATATATATATATATATATATATATATATGCTGCGCTGTATATCGTACAAATAGTCGCGTGACAAAGTTAATTTTCTAATACTATGGCTAGGTCAAATGTATTACTAGGATGAAACTCAACCTTGTATATATACATCTATAAATATATATGTATGTGTGTGTGTGTGTGTGTAATCGTGTATACACATTTCTATTTAACATTATCGATTAATAATGAAAACGTCCTTATCCTCGACTTTTTCTGTCTCCTCTATGTCTCGACATAAATCTTCTTCCGATCGTCTATTAATAAAGATAAACAAAATAATGATGATTATAGTAAAATAATAACAAGGAGAAAAAAAACAAAGAGTACGAAGAAAAAGAATAAAACAAGAAATGAAGGACGGACAAAAACTTGCCATGCAGATATAACATGTAATTTAAAATAAATTTTATCACGCTGATCGAACATTCGAATTGGCGTATTTATTAATCCAAAATTTTTAAAACCCTTTCTCTCCTTCTCTCTTTGTCTTTTTTCTCTCTTTTTTCTCTCAAATGTGTTCATTCGTTCGTTCCGAGAGTACGCTCTTTTAATTGGTACCTACTCGCTCGTACGATATTGTTTTATTCTTTCACTTTTTTCCTTTTTTCTGTTGTTTTTTTATTATTTCTTTTTTACCTTTACTTTATTTTATAGACACAATTGCAAATAATTTTTTAATTTTCTACGTATGTGTATGTGCATGTGAGTGTATATATATATATATATCTTTAAATTATATTCGACGTACTAACACACGAATTTCTTCAAAATGATTTCGATCGAAAGGATTTTAGAGATATCAAATCAGCGCAAACGTTGTCATAGTTTTTATTTGCTTTTATTTGTCCTTGTTATATAACTTTGTATACTCCACGTATATTGTAACTGTTCTGATTATCTGACGTCGACATCGTATCAAAATACGAACATTAATGCTTCTTTCTTTACTCGTCGTTATATTCTAAGAATATCATTTATATATATATATATATATATATGCATGTATGTATGTATATATGTATACATATAAGTAGAATTAAGAGTAAAGTTACAAATTGTTATCTAGAAAACTATTAAAGATAACGATATTAAATAAAATGAAACGAGAGATAGATCTGACAAATTAGCATATTTCTCTTAAGAGAATATAATAGAGAAAAAGAAGAATCTACTATAAAAAAAGTATTTCAATTATCTTATACAATATTTCAATTTGATAAGGAATAATTTGTATATAATATGCATGTACACACACACACACACACACACACACATATATATTAGATCGATTTACTAGCGTAATAAAAATAACATTGTTAGATAAGACCATTACATTGTTGTTCACAAACACTTTTCAATCTATTATCGCAAATCATTGTCGTTAACGAACCTAAGTGTTTTTCTTTCCTCTTTTTCAGTCTTTTATCGTTATAAGTATACACATATCTACGATTCTCGAACGTCCTTCGATCTACGTCGTAATAGTTAATAGTAAATAGTAAATAGCGAATAAAAAATATGTTAAAAATAAATGTATGTATCGTTTTTGTTATAAATTATTTAATTGAAACTGAACAATGATTCATACGAATCTATTTCCTAGATAATCATTACTAGGAAATCAGTTTTTCTATGCTCATCGTGTCTATGTGTGTGCATGTGTGTATGTAAAAAGAGAGAGAAAGAGAGAGGTAGATGAGAATGAAGCAAAGGTTTATTAAACGCGACGCAGGTGTTTGTTACCAGACTGCTAATTCGACATCGATACAAGATAGCGAACGCACTCGATTCATTGGATTATCGTATTCTCGTAGTTAACGAAAAATATCGAGAGGAGAATCTCAAAATCGATTTGAAACTAGATACTAAAATACTCTATCATTCGATTTCCAATAACACGCGCGAGCGAACTCTTGCAGAGATATATGTATGACGTATATATGTATATACACAGAGATCTATGTACCACATCGATTGTATTATTTTACATTTAATAAAAATAATTGATTTGAAAAAAAAAAAATAAAAAAAAAAAACTTTCAATCATATCTTATTCAACCGATCTTTTTTGTATCCTCATCCTCGTCACACGCATTTAAACCCACAGTATACGTCGACCAACGAATAAATTTTCCATCATCCACATTTTGTACATACGTTTAATTTTAATTTTACGATCTTATGAATCGAAATGTGGAAAGAAAGACAAAAAAAAACGAATTAATAAAAAAAGAAAAACCGAATTAATAAAAAATATGTTTTATAATATCAAAAGAATGAAGTTATCGTATTAACAAAAAAAAGAAAAACAACAAAAAAGAAAATGAAAAAAGAGAATGAAAAAAATATTAAAAATAAAAGAGAAATTCGAATATATTTTAATACCAATATTTAATATTAATTGTATTCTTTGTTAATTATTTCCTCCCGTTGAATTCATTATCTAGGAATAAAGTATCCTGATAATCCACAACAAACATACATCATACACACACACACACACACACACACACACACACACATATATATATATATTCATTTTTGATAAAACGATAAAAGATTTTCTTTGAACGATATAAAGGCTCATCGAGCATCGTACTTAGGGTTTATAACTTCGGCAAGCCTTCTTTTACCTTAAAGAAAAGGTTACGCTGTTGAAAGTGTAAAGAAGGCAAATAGTGTGACTTTTGGTGGAATATTAAAGGTAAGAACAGCCCTGGAAAATATGAGACAAGTTTCTAGCGCACGGTAAATCACTCCTTCAGGAAGAATTATGTACGGTAGCTATGTACGTCGACATAAGCAGCATCAGTAGTAGCAGTAGTAGTAGTAGTAGTAGCAGCAGCAGTAGCAGCAGCAGCAGCAGCAGTAGCAGCAACAGTAGCAGCAACAGCAAGCAGTTTTTGGCTCTGCTAACTGTCAATGTCGTTGAAAGCATAAACAGGCAGCCGGCGTAATGAGAGGACCGTTTTACCGTCCTTGAGAACTC
>NC_057689.1:1830337-1838335 GCF_014466175.1 Vespula pensylvanica
CTCTCTCTCTCTCTCTCTCTCTCTCTCTCTCTCTCTCTCTCTCTCTCTCACGCTATTCGTAGTAGGAAGGGTCGAAGCTGGGTATGCCTCTGCATTACTTGCATATTACGTCTTGCAATAATGACGTAGGACCGGGGAGAGAAGGAAAGTAGGCGAGGATGGGGGTTGAGGATGGGGTTTGGGTTGGGGTTGAAGTTGGTGGTGGTACTAGTGGTAGTGGTGGTAGTGGTGGTACTGCAACCGCCTTCATTTAATAAGAGCAAGAAGTCCGTCGCGAGCGAGAACGCGAAGGTACAAAGCCGGCTGTTTATACGTTACTACCGTAGTGCAATTATAATTATAATGCCATTGTCGTAGCATCAAGACCTTCGCAAACGACGACAACAACGAGGTTGGATATGCATGCAACATCGTTTGTATGTGACGTCTATACTGGTAAGGATTTTAGTGGTGGTACATAGGAATAGGTAAGATAAATTAGTAGAGGTGGTAGTACAGTGATATTGGTGGTAGTACTGGTACTATGGTACTACTGGTACTGGTAGTAGTGATGCTTTGCGTTATAGCTCAAACTAGACGAATGTCGAACCGGTTGGAAGCTCGGTCACAGGAGAAGGGTGACTTTGCTCGGATACGAAGCTTATGCGAGAACGTTGAAAGCCGATGTCGAATTAGCAAATCAAATTTCTCACGGAATTATTTCAATGCGAGCTGCTAAACATCCCGGTTCGCAAACGAGAGACGTCGACGTCGACGACGACGACGACGACGACGACGACGACGACGATGCCGAGGACGACGACGACGAAGACACGATTGGAATCACACGCATATGCTCCCGAATGAAAGAAATTAATTCTCCTTCCCCCTCTCTCTCTTTCCCTTTCTGTCTCTATTTTTTCTGTCTCGGTTTTTAAATCTTTAAAAAAATGTTCCTACGATGCATCGTTGTATTTTTGTTATCTTTGAAACTTAACATTCCTCTTTTTTTTAAATTTCGTCTCTATTCTACATTTATACAGTTTTTATTCATTCGTTCGTTCATTTATTTATTTATTTATTTATTTATTTATTTATTTATTTATTTATTTTGTATAAAATTTCTTGTTTGAGTTTACAACGTGTCAGATCTTTGCTGGAACAAGCGTGGACGTGAAAGAAAAAGAAATAAAATAAAAAGAAGGAAAAGGAAAGAAATCATTTATCAAGCGATTGATTGTAAACAAACAATACGATGATTCTTTTTGAAAAAGAAATTTTTCTTTATGAGAAGATCTTACGTACGCCATCGTAGTCGTAATAATCGTAGTACTCGTAATAGTATAGTAATGTAGTAGTAGTAGTAGTAGTAGTAGTCGTCGTTGGATCGAATCGCATGAATGAAAATGCATATCTAGTTACTTTCTGACACGTGAGATTACATCGGAACAGTATTACGTCGATTACAAAGACGTTCATGAATATTTAAATGGGCTAGTACAGTTCGATATCTCGCTTCGTCGTACTCGAGAATACGTTCGAATAACTAATGAGCCTACAATTCTCGATACATTCGCGAATGAACGAAACACATAGACTGTTCCCTTCTATCCCATGACTTCTTCACAAATTCGACAACATATTTGAAATTATTATAAAAAGAAAAAGAGAGAGAATAATTCTTATTTAAATTTTTCTCACAAACTTCTACCCTTTCTTCTCTTTTATTTATCTACGTTTTTTTATTTTTATTAAAACGATAAAAACGTCGCTTTCAGATCGCGAAAAAAAATCGAGTCATCCAGAAAGACGTTTCTTTCTTCTTCTCTCTCTTTCTCTTTCTCTCTCTCTCTCTCTCTCTCTCTCTCTCTCTCTCTCTCTCTCTCTCTCTCGTAGCTGACTTTCGCCGTTTCGACGATGCCGTGGCTCGTTTCGTCAGTCGAAAATTTCTCATGTAAAATAAAAAGTACTCGTGGCGCTGTGCAAAATTAAAACAAGAAGAAGAAAAGGAAAAAACAAAAAGAACGCAAGAATGCGTAAAAGGGAAAGAAAGGTACGAGGAAAAAAATAATTAAACAGAAAAATATATAAATAAAGAAAGAAAATACAAAAGAGAAAGGCTGAGAGAGAGAGAGAGAGAGAGAGAAAGAGAGAAAAAAATAGAGAGAGGAAGAAAAAAGACTGTAAGACAAAAAGAAAACAACAATCCGATAAATTGAAACGTTTCGAAAAGGATTATCGGCCGATCAAAGGGATTAAATTTCATTCTACTGGAGCTAGAAAAATCAATTTTTGTTCGCAATTCATGCAAAATTTTTTTTTCTCTCGATTGTTTTCTCCTTCCGTATACCCTTCCTTTTTTTTATTTTTATTTTTGTTTTTCTTCTTGTTATCTTTCCCTCTTTCTCTTACTCTCATCCACTATCATTCTATTTCTTTATTAATTCGCAATCCGATCCTTTTCTCTTTCCTGATTTCTTTTCTCTTCATTTTTATTGTTGTTTTTTATCTTCTTATCGTTCTCATCAAATTCTTATATATATATATATTTGAAATTAATAAAAAGAAACAGAAATATATAAATAAATAAATATATATATATATATTTCTGTTTCTTTTTATTAATTTCAAAATTTGTTGCACGTGAAAAACGATGAATAAGGCAATAAAGATCGATGATAAATTTGTCGTCCGTAGATAAGACCGTAGATTATAAAAGGCGACGATATATCCCGTTGACCATTACGTCGATAGATACTTATCGTGAACGCTATCACTCGCTCGCATTTGGCCCTTCGAGAAGGTACTTTTAAAACGTGCTTGCGTGACTACGTTCTATATACAACAGATAAATTTGTCCTAAGAGAAGAAAGGAAGAAAGGAAGGAAGGAAGGAAGGAAGGAAGGAAGGAAAGAAGAAATCGATAAACATGTACTTCCTTCCTCTTTTTGCACACTATATATATATATATATATATATATATATATATATATATAATCTTCTTTTCTTTTTCATTTATTTCTTTTCCTTTCTGTTCATCCATTTTCATATCTATGAAAACGTTGGTAAAAAATATCAAGGAGATAACGTAAACGAACTATCGAAATTTTTTCCTTTCCTTCGATAATTATTCAAATCGTTTCAAATCGATACTGAAGACTCCTTTAAAAGGATTATATTTATATATATATATATATATATATATATATATATATTATTTTGCAATGAGAAAGATAAAAAAAATAATTCTATAAATAATTCTTATTTCTTTGAATTTCTATAAATCGTTTCAATCCGTTATTAATTGGAAACTCGTACAAACGATACATGTATATATCTATATACGTACGCAATATCTATTATAGATAAATAATAATACGATGGAAAAAGTCATGATCAAACGATACTACGTATAGTAATTTATATTATAAAACGTAAAAAAAAAAAAAAAAAAATAAGAAAGTGATGAGAAATGAATGAAAAGAAAAAGGAAAGGAAACGGTAAAAGAAATAGAGAAAAAAGAAAATGTTGGAAATGGTCGTCCCTTAGGAACTAACCAATTGTCCTCTACACATATAAATACGTATACATGCCCACAAACGTACGTACATACATATATACGTACATTCACACATACATACATATATACATGCATGCATGCACATGGTCTATCTACTTGGAAGATAAACTTTTAGCACGTCTTCATTAGAGTTTTCTAGTATATTTGTGGTAGAGGAAAGAAAAGAAAAGAAAAGAAAAGAAAGTTCTCTTATTGCTCGTGCAGAAACAACATGGATCTTTTCTTACTTCGGTTCTCGCTTTCCTTTCTAACGCGTCATAGAAACGAACGACGACGAATGTGGTACCATCTAAACGCCGAATACTTTCCCTCTCTCTCTTTCTTCACTACCCAAACCACCAACCCTCTTGCCACTCTTTTCCACTATCCTAGAGCCGTACTCTTTCTTTCTCCATGCTTTTCCGACTTCGTGAGAAGGTCTAACCTAATGGTAGATACTTTAGCCAAAACCATTGGTGACGTCGTCTTGGTACGTACGACGACTTCGCTGTCTAAAGAGGATGAGAGAAGAGAGGAGAGGAGAGGAAAGAAAGGAGAGGAGAGGAGAGAGAGAGAGAGAGAGAGAGAGAGGAAAGGAGAGAAGCCTGAGGCAACGAGAAAAACGGGGCGAGAGGGTGAAGAGAGAAAGTTACTGAGCGTTCGAGAGAACGAGCCAATAAAAACAGTCGGTCTCTTTAAGTAATCGCCTTCGTACCGAAAGACTGCTATTCGGCACGACACGACGAATTGGTGCATGTGCATGTGCATGTGCATGTGCAACAGTGTGTATTCGACGTATACGTGTGCACGCTCTGTTTCTTCTCAACCAACGTTAGAAGGAAAATATCCCATCTATAGGTACTCACGTCGATGGATTTATATTTGACTTTGATACGCTCGCGAATAAGATCATATCGTTCGACGAATTTATAAATAGATATATAACGAATAGTTTGGTTAAATTTCTAAGTAGATATAACGAGTATCGGAAAAAACAAAAAAAAAGAAAGGGAAAAGAAAAATAAGGAACGCTTTCAATCAGCAAATCGATGTAATATTAATCGAATAAATATCGTCGGAAATATATCGAGGGTATCGAGATTGTTCTCTTTGTAAAAGAAACGATGTTATCAAATATTATTAAGAAATCCGTATCCTCGATGACATTTATTGAGAAAGTATTGTTAACTTTTGATTCGTCTTCTCGCCCAAAGCTTTCTATTCTCGGATATTTCAATGATATTTTAATTTTAATTAAAATAAATTTCTTATGTGTGATATAAGATAAAAATCTATATTTACATATAATCTCATATAATACGTACGCATCAACGTCGAAAAATCTCTTCGTCGATTTAACGGATTAAAATCGTTATTCGTTAAAATGATACACCGATGATCAAAAACTATCTAACGATTAATATTAATTATAATCTTGTCGGATATGTGAAAACAAAAGAAAAAAAAATTATTTTCGCAGTTTCCTCGCTTAAGGGCACGAGATAGAAAGATCAAAGCGCAAAGGGAGAATGAAAGACAGACGGTATAGAGATAACAACGCTTTGATACGATCCTTACAAGGACGCATATTTGTCCGCTAATTATCCTTGCATCACTCATTTTGTGAACAAATTTCACGTATGCGTTCCGTATAAATTAATATCTAAGATTCAAAATATTCGACATAAAAGCATTCGTATAGTTAACGTGCGTATTTCTAGAAACATATACATATACCAAGGACATATAAAAACACATATACACAAATAGAGAGAGAAAGAAAGAGAGAGAGAGAGAGAGAGGTAGATATACAAGATTAAACGTAACATTACAAGGTCGTGCACGCGTCCTTACGACGTTTATATTCGCGAAACGAAACGTAGAGGGGTAGAACTTTGGTTTCGCCTGTTACCGAAGGGTGGATCCGGTATAAACGAAAGAGAAAGAGAGAAAGAGAGAGAAAGAGAGAGAGAGAGATCTGCAAAGTAAAATGAAGAATGAGAGAGAGAAAGAAAAAGAGAAAGAGAGAGAGAGAGAGAGAGAGTGGTACGAAGCTCGAGCCGGGTGGAGAGAAATTGAACAAGAAAAATACTTCCTCGAAGGGAAATTTCAATATCCTGCCTCGTACTTTACCTGGCTGCTTGCCTGCCTACTTGTCCACCCTCTCTCTCTCTCTCTCTCTCTCTCTCTCTCTCTTTCTCTCTTGTTCTCTTTCTTACTTACTCTTTCTCTCTTCTACTCACACGAAAGGATATTCAAGTCGTCGGTCGGCCGGTTGGCTCTTCTGATGTACTCTCGAGTGCTTCGTCTTCGTGACTCTGGTAGATATTGGGGGATCACTTCTTCCCCTCTTTCTTATTTCCCTCTCTCCTTCTCTCTCTCTCTCTCTCTCTCTCTCTTTCTCTCTCTCTCTTCTTTTTCTTCGTTCTTCGTTCTTCCTATATCAAGAACAAGATTCACTGGTATCGTCTAATTTAATTCTTAACCGAGAATAAGAGAGGCGACTATAACGAAAAGAAAGCTTTGGTGGTACAGAGAGGATGGATGGGAGGTGGGTGAGGATGAGGGTGAGGGTGAGGGTGATGGCAAGGGTGAGAGTGATGCCAAGGGTGAGAGTGAGCCAACGAGTACACGATGCCACTGAATAAGATGCCATTTTCGTATAAAAGCGACCTCTACCCTCTGATCGTGAGGGTGGATACTTAATAAGCGCATTCCTCTTTTTTTCATCCTACCTATTTTTCGAACTTTTCTTGATCGTTTTACAATTCGAATTAACCGGAATATTATATATATATATATACACACACACTTCGCTCCTTGTATTGCGATTATGATTCCTTTTCATTGTAATACAATTTTCTGCATCTTCTATCGAACGATTTTCTTTAATAGATTTTCTTAAACTATTACATCGAAACGCACGTGATAAAATATTACGTCGTCTTTAAATTTATATATTCTACAAACGAATTAGTTAAGTATCCTTTGGTAATCTCGTACGTACGTAATTATGTAAATATAACGGAAAGATAACAGAAAATCACAATGCGTACTTACACGTCGACGTTACGGGATCAAATAAGACGATCGATAAGCGATATCATCTTCGTCTTACCCCACCCCACTTCTTATCCCCTCTTCCATCGATGTTACTTCGTCCTTTTAAATGTTTATGTCCTTGTAACGTTATTTATATGTATCATTGTACGATGATTCTTGAAATACCTCTGTAAACTTTTTCATTCCTTTCTGTTTCTATATGTGTGTGTGTATATGTGTGTGTGTATATGTGTGTGTATATGTGTGTGTGTATGTCTCTGTCTATCTGTCTGTCTGTTTCTCTCTTTCTCTCTCTGTTTGTCTTCTTTCTCTTGTTCTCTTTCACGTTATAAATTAATGTATGTACGATCAAGAAAAAGAGGAAGATCTAAAAATTCTTTTCTTCTTTCTTCTTTTTCCTCTTCCTCTTCTACTTCTTAAAGAAACTTAAAAGAACGTACGAGGGAGATAGATTGCGAGCGACATAAATTTTTACGTTTTCTCTCCAAAGAATCCAACGATTCCTTTCACGAATCGTAAACAATGAAAGAGTAAAACTTGTCCCCGACCCCACGAAAAAGAAAAAAGAATTAAGAAAAAAAAAAAGAAAGAAAAAAGAAAGAAAGAAAGAAAAAAAAGAAAGAAAAAAGGAAAGGAAAAAAAGAAAAGATTCGTGATACGTAGGTATCCGCAAGATTCCCCATGGAATAAAGTTCGAGGATAGTAAGAGTTTTAAAATATTTGGAGCTACTTTTCTCGGAGAAAAAGAGAAAGAAAAAGAAAAGACTAAACTTCGGTTAAGAAACACTTAACGAAGTGACCAAAGTGAAGTAGAGCGTAGAAAAGAAAAAGAAAAATACATTATTTCTTTCTTTCTTTCTCTCTCTCTCTCTTTCTCTCTCTCTCTCTCTCTCTCTCTCTCTCTGTCTGTCTGTCTGTCTGTCTGTCTCTCTCTCTCTCTCATCTTTACAATACAATATCTGATTCTTTTTTGATCTAATCGACGTTATGTTATTTTAAATATAGATCTTAGATAGTAAGACGAAAATCTTTCTTACTGGTTAACTGGGAACTATTCTTTTTACTTTTTATTTATTTATTTCTTTTTATAAAATCTCGCACGAATTATCATTGATATCGCAAGTTCTTGTATGCTTCAATTCGTACAATTTTTATAAATAAATGATTTAATAAATGAATTAAATTTTTCTAACAATTTTAATCCAAAGATACGTCGATATTGCACCTTCGTTGAAATTCATACAATTTTTATAAATAAATAATGAAATAAATAAATCAAATTTTTATAACGATTATAAAATTGAAAAATACGATGATATCATTCTTTTGTAAGTAAGGAAAAGAAGAGTTTCTTTTTTATCGCGGAGAACCGAGCTAACGGCTGAGTTACACGACG
>NC_057689.1:1838435-1847586 GCF_014466175.1 Vespula pensylvanica
GTCTTCGTCTTCGTCTTCGTCTTCGTCTTCGTCTTCGTCGTTTTCATCTTCGTCGTCGTAAGTACTTGAAAGGAAAAGCCGGACGCGCAAGAGCGCGTAGTAAACCGTTGGCGCGAAAGTAAACGCGTTAGACTGCAAAAATGGATCATTTAGCCGCCTTTTAAGCTACCTTCTGAGAAAAGCAACCGGTGGTGAAAGAGGAAGAAGACATTTTTTAACGACGTTGCTCGCGTATGAGAGCCTCGACTCTCTGCCATCTTAAAATAATATTCGAGCATTAAAACAGAAAGTGTATGAATACGTTCGTGTATATGTGCGTATATATAATATATATATATATTTATATAAAAATATATATATATGTATATGTATGTATATATACATGTGTATATAAATATATGAGTGATATGTATCTATATATATGTATGTATATATATATATATATATGTATACATATTTGTGTGTATGTATATGTGAAAGAGAGATGGTATCTGTCGTAATGCACTTATCCATGTTACAACAAGCAACGCATTACACCGAATAACTTATTAGCAAGATAAAAAATACCAGTCATTTATCATCTCTATTGCGATCTAAACAGGTGAACGAAAAAGAAGAAAAAAGAAAAAGAAATGAAAGAAACAAACAAAAGAAAAAAAAAGAAAGAAGCAATCAGCATACGTTTCACGACGAATTCGAATGGATAGATACGTGTATGTTTGTATTTAGAGAAACCTTTGGAATATTGAAAGTATCACTTGTGTTGCTTCGGCTACACGATATTATTTGGAAACGAAACGCAGGGGGTGGAGTGGGTGGCTTATCCACCCACTCGTTGATTCTCTACTACTTCGACGGTGACACGTTGGTGAAGGGGGCATAGGGGGGTAGAAAAGGGAGAGAGAAAAAAAAGAAAAAAAAAAAGAGAGAAAAAAAATAGGGGAATAAAAAGAAAAAAAAGAAGATAGAAGGGAAAAACGATTTAAAACGAAATAGGGCGAACGAACAAGACGAAACTCGTGAAGCAACAATGAGAGTTTCCTTCTACTATCCAAAGTTCAACGTGATTTTGAAAAACGCGATTCTATGGGTTTCTAAAAGTAAAGATCGTGTTTCCAGATGACTTTTTATATATTCATATGGCGTACTTTTTATACATAGACATATACATACGTACGTACGGATGAATATCTATTAGATCTATCGAATAAATAAAAAAAGAAAAAATATTAGAAACTTCAGTAGGAACATCGAATCAATAAATCTCTCTTCGTGATTCGTATTTCACTCGTAAGCTTTATCAATGCTTACGGGATATTTTCAAGTATACATACATACAACATCCATATATACGTATGTATAACATACCGCCGATTCGTATCCCATTTACGGTACAAATATGAATGAATAGTGTACGATGTTCAATGACGAGATAAACAACAACGTAAACGGGAATAACAAAAGCGACGACGAAGACGAAAGATGACGTCGACGACGTCGACGTCGACGTCGACGACAACGTTGAACGCGTATTACATAGGAGTATGAGATAGCTTCTAACAAAGGCGATATAAGTTACGTAAAGTGGCTTCGTATGGCCGTGCAAGAAACGGCTATTCTTTATCGTACCCGCATACCTACCAACTTATCACACGGATACACCGTGCTCATAAGTGTATATGTATGTGTATGTATGTATGTACGTATATATGTATACACGCGTGCTTGGAAAAAAAAAGAGAAAAAAGAAAAAAAAAAATAAGAAAAAAGAAAAGAAAAAGAAAAAAAGAGAGAAAGAAAGTTGGCGTGCGCGTGTACAACGAAGAAGAAGGAACACGGTTATCCATATATAGGGTGTAACACGGGTAACGAATGTTATTGATGTCCAGCGTGCTATTCCTACCATGTTAAGGATGGCACACCCTTATTGTCATTTTATACGATACCTACCTCTATTTTAGGCCACAAATATCCGATAACGGCGTTCTAGCGTCTACCACCAGTCATGATCCTTTTTCGGGAAGTCATGGAAGACAAGAACGACGACGACGACGACGACGACGACGACGACGACGACGACGACGACGACGACGCTTGATTCGAATATCGAAAGGTGAATGTTGAGATACATTGTTGTTATTGTTGTTATTATCGTCATCATCTCGTTGTTGTTGTTTCTGTTGTTATCATCGTTTTGTTATTGTTGCTGTTGTTGTTGGTGATGATGGTGGTGACGGTGATGGTGGTGTGGTGGTGGACGCTTTATGAAACGGCAAATTGGACGACGATACGTATCGAAGCTCGTCATCGTGGAAAAAGAAAAGAGGAGGTTTGATAAATTTTATCGTATCCCATATATATATATATATATATATATATATTTCTCTTTTTTCTTTTTATACGTTTGCACAGATTTATATTATAGATTCACATATATCTACACTCGCGTAAGTATTAGTAATGTAATGGACATGAGAACTCTTGAATGAGAAGAATTTTAATTGAATTTTCAAAGGAAATTAAAAAGTAATAAAACGAAAGAAGTATTTCAATTATTATTACCTTGTTCAAATTCTCGATTTATCAAAGAAACTTTTTTTATATCGATTGAATTGAACGAATTTTGGAATATATCCTTTTTACGAGCTTAATATCGTTCCGAAAAGATTTTTTAGCCGATAGTGCATAATGATATAATAAAAAGATTGTTTCTAATGTATACGTGTGTTAATGTAGGTGAGAGAAAGAGAGAGGAAGAGAAATAAACAAAGAGATAGAGAAAAAGAGAGATAGACAGAGACAGAGACAGAGAGAGAGAGAGAGAGAGAGAGAGAGAGAGAGAGAGAGAGAGAGAGAGAGAGAAAATTTGGCGACAGTCGGCAACGCGCTAAACCAAATTCCCGGTCTCTTGGGAGTCGGCTTCCTGTTCCGCCGGAAGTCCCTCTCGGTTTGTGAAATGAGAAAGCCACCCAATCTCTTCGTAGCGATGTAGTCAATATCCGCCATCGATCAGCCTCGAGGCGCGAAAAAGGAACGACTTTCTCGAATTCGAACAAGCGTGTACGTGTGTATGTGTATATATACGTATGTATGTATGTATGTATGTATGTATGTATGTATGTATGTAAGTATATATGTATATATGTATGTGCAACAGTATTGATCTTTATCTTTCGATCGAATATACATAAAAAATAATAATATAACACAAATATCATAACACGATAGAAAATTCTATGAAAAATTTTTACGGTCTATGAATTATTGATAAATAATATACGTATGTCGGTGATTGATTTTTATTATCTATGAATTATTGACAAATAGTATGTGTGTGTGTGTGTGTGTGTGTGGGTGTGTTTATATATGTATATATATATATTGGAGATAATTTTTATTTTATTTTTAATTTTCTCTCTCTGGCTGGCCCTCTTTCTATTTTTCTATTTTTCAAAATTATAGTAAAATGAAAACAAACATTTGGCATACTACGTAAGGTAGAATTGCCATAATCCTAACCACAGGAATACACATATATTTAGAATTTTTTATATCAGACTTTTTATTTCATCTGCATGTATATTCATGTGTGTGCATGTATATATGTGTGTAAAGAAAAAGAGAAAGATTTTAACACAAATATCAAATTGTAGTTGAATATTTAAGACACGTACTGATATATATACATAGGCATATTCAATATTTTCTTAAGAATGATTTATATTTGTCTGAACATTAATACCAAACTACGATTTCATTGAGAAAATAATTTTCATTAGAAAATAATATTTGCATTAGTAACTCATTGTTTTATGCGCCCTCGTGAACAGATTTAAGACGATTCTTCTATAATTCTTTCGACTGGAGAAAAAGAAAGAAAAGAAAAGAAAAGGAAAAAAGAACTGAAAAAAAGGAAAGAGAAAAAGAAAGGAAATAGAACAAATGAATGGAAAGAGAGTTCTTTTGAAATTCTTATATCTTTTATCGTTTTTCCTTGAAAGAACGAAAAGCAAAAGGGCATATCTACGTGCGAAAGTAGGTAAAGTCGATGATACGAAAAGTATACGAGCGTTTTCGAAAGTGGACGCGAGCATGCAGTATTTGCGATCCACTCAGCCGCTAGCAGCATAGGGATAACCTTTATGATTTAAGTCAATGTAGACTTAATATCAACATGCTCTTTCTCCTTCCCCCACTCCTCCTATCTTTCTCTCTCTCTCTTTCTTCCTCTTTCACTTTATATATATATATATATATATATATATATATATATATATGTATATATATATCTTCCTGTTTCCTATTTTATCCAGATCCACCAAGTATATAATCCACGATCCTGTTCTCTCTAGTTACGGTCATCGTTTTACATTTTTTTTCCATTTTCTATTTTTTTTCTTTTTTTCTTTTTGATCAATGACCTCGTTGATGCATCCTACTATAAGAAATAAAAGTAGAAGTAGAAGTAGAAGTAGAAGAAGAAGAGTCGCTTTCTCGACGAAGATTCGAACGTTTGTTTGCGTTTTCGAGACGGATACGTGACCACCGAAGAAAAGTATTCTTTTCCTTTCTCTCGTAAGTGTCTCTCGATCTCTCGATCCTTCTCGAATTCGATATATTCGAAGGTTTACTTTTTACTTGTTTTTTTTTTTTTTTTATTTCTCTGTTCCTTTTTCTCTTCTTCTTTTCTTTTCTTTTTCTTTTTTTCGTCTTACGACAATTTTTCTTCCCCTTTTTTTTTTTTCTTCTCTTTCTTTCCTTCCATTATCTTTTTGTTCTCTTTTAGTGTGATATTTTAGTGTAATGAAATGTAGTGATTTTTCAATGAAATTTTTAGCGATAGAAGAAAAAGTGTAGGTTTATATACATTTTTTTTTTTTTTTTTTTTTTTTTTTTTTTTAATGAAAACAAATTTCTATTTATTCGATCAAACGATCGATTTATCTCGATCAGTACTCGTAATAAAATATCAGTACGTAATATAAATGACTTAAGCGTCAGGATTTATTATAAATACCGATCATCTATTTGAAATACCGACAAATTTGATTGCGTTTCAAAATTAATTTAATTAAAGTATCCACAGAAATTTGTCTTATTAATCGATACATAATACCCGATCATTTACATATATTATTATTATATTATTTACATATATTATTACATATATTATTCAGCGAATATTTTATTAAATAAACCGTGTATCTTTTTCTTTTTTTATAATACCGATTAATAATAATGTTTTAATATATTAACGTCAATAAATGACAAACCAAAGAGAAATACATTTTCTATTAATATCTCTCTTCATAAGACAAGTCCGCCCGATTAAATAGTATACGTGTTATCTCAAGCGTGGTTAGTTCGTGAATTTTGAATGAAAAGAAGAATGAGAGAAAGAGATAGAGATAGAGATAGATATAGAGATAGAGATAGAGTTAGAAAGAGAAAGAGAGAGAGAGACAAGCCCTTTTCGACAGTGGAGAAAGCGTCTCTAAAGGCGTTGTGTTCGTTGAGAATAGAGGTCCATCCTCCTTGTGAATCCTGTCCAGAATTTCCCAGGTATTGTTAGGTAAGTATGCCGCAAGATTCACCGAGTTAATCAAGCACTGAAAGTGAGGTCGAGTTTGGAAAATGACAGAGAGAAGGAGAGGAAGAGAGAGATAGATAGATAGATAAATAGATAGATAGATAGATAGAAAAAGATATATATGTATATATATGTATGTATGTATATTTATATAATATTACATATTGTTAAACATTTATTATGCAAAATAGGATTAATGATACGATTTTGTTTCAGCAATTAGTATGACGAGTTAGTAAAACTAGTACCTATGATTCAGCATCGCTATATATGGTTTATATATCATCATTATATATATATATATATATATATATATATATATATATATATATTTCGTTAGATATAGACATATATCCAACGAAATGACATCGTCGTCGTTGTCGTCGTCGTCGTCGTCGTCGTCGATGGTAGACCGTAGATAAGGAAATGAGATGCCACGAAGGATAAAAATGAAGAAATAAGAAGAAGAAAATCGGTAATGGGGAATAGATCGTTATAACGGTAAACAGAATCCATAGCGTAGCTTGTCCATTATTTTTCATTCTATTTTCTCTTTGCCTATACGTTATATATCTACATATAGATCTTAGTATGCACATATACCCACAACTATACATACATACATACATATATATATGTATGTATGTATGTATGTATGTATGTATGTATGTATGTATGTGTGTATATATTCTAAGGTTACTGTATATAATAGAGAAGAAAATATTCTAAACCTAAATACGTATCATAGAACGTTTTCCCTCGAGCTAACTTCGGTTCTCGTTTTCACGATAGAGAAAGACGAAAGGTATACATATAATAAGAAAAAGGAGATACGAGAAGGACAGACAAGAATGGAGACTTTCTTTTTTTCTTCCTTTCTTTCCTCTTTCTTTTTTTCTTTTCTTCCTTATTTTCTTTTCTTTTTTTAGTTCTCCTATTCGTCCGTCCATCTGTCTGTACGCCTTCGTTGTGGCGTTAAATCATTAAATCTTCACATGTTTACGCGTATATACATACACACATATACACAAAACACATATATATATATATATATATATATATACTTCTACGATATAAAACTCAGTAACTCCATTGTCGCTGTACGTCAAGGTATCTTACGGCTTACCATTCTACGCTTCCTATCTCGTCAGTCAGAAATTTCTCTGGTCTATGATATAAGGTAGACCGTTAGCGAGGTAAGGATATTACTCTAATGTACGTGGAGCACTCCATGTAATGCGTTCTGTCCTGGGTAATTCTCTACCTCGTACCTCCTCGTCCTCTTCTTACCATTCCGCGCGTACACCCCCACCCAAAACCCCCTCTGAATCCCTCAGTCCCCAAACCCCAAACTCCCAACTCCCAACCACCTAAACCCCTCCCCCTAAACCCCACCTTTCTCAATCCTCTAGCTCATGTTTCTTTTTTTTTTCTTTTCTTCTTCTTTTTTTCTTTTGCTTTATCCTAGTCTTTTTCTTTAATACGTCATTATATTGAGTGCTACCAGGAAAATACGCGTACCATTACTAATAACATACCAAAAAGGTACGAAAGCTTTTCTCTCTTTATTTCCTAATCTCTCTCTCTCTCTCTCTCTCTCTCTGTCTCTTTTTTTCTTTCTTTCCTTTTTTAACCTGTTCTCTTTTGTCATAACAAAAATGTCTCTCTGGTTAGATATATATCCATACGTATTACTTAAGTAAGTAATTACTTACTTATTGCTTCGAGCTATGAGGAAGTTCTATGGGATATCATGACGATTAGTAACCAACCGTGTGTCGCTAATGTAAAAGGATACTGAATGATACTTTGTAACACGTAGAAGAGATATCTCGATATATATATATATATATTGGTTCTTCAATGTTTCTGGATTTCGAGGCAGAGACAAGAAAGGGAGAAAAAAAAGGAACAAAGTAAAGGAAAAAAAAGAAAAAAGAAAATTAACGATCGGGACGAGTCTCACGGTGGATCGTACGAGGTACGATTTTTCTTTCAAGAACATCGTTCTGAAGGAAAAAAAAAAAGAAAAAAAAGAAGCAAAAAAAAAAAAAATAGAACGAAAGATCGGACTAATACGGACAACGATATACGAGTCTTTCGTCAAAGCTTTCATGGATTAAAGGAAAGTCCATTTCATCTTTTTCATCATCATCATCATCTTCTTCTTCTTCTTCTTCTTCTTCTTCATCTTCTTCATCTTCTTCTTCTTCTTCTTCTTCTTCTTCTTCTTCTTCTTCTTTTTCTTCGTCTTCTTTTTCTTCTTCGTCTAGTTTTTCTCGCAAGTTCTTAGCAAGTGGTAACAGATTGGCAAGTACCGTTGCCGAATAGATTGTTCGATCGATCATAAAGTTCACAGCCGATCGACCGGCTAGATATTTGTTCCGATGACAAAATACGTTCGAACGAGGGAAGCAGGGAACGGGCTAGTTCGTCTGATCGATCACGAATTGACGTGTGATCGATTCACTCGACTCGCAACACTCGCAGACCGTACACTTTCCTGTCGCGTTAGCTTCGGATGCCGGTGCATCCAACCACCACTCCTCCCCCACCCTCTCTTTCTCACTCCCTATGCTCACCCATCCCCTTTTCGGAACGACCAAATTCCTATCAAACATAACGTTTCGTCTGCACTGTTGCGAACTAACTCATTCTCTCTCTCTCTCTCTCTCTCTCTCTCTCTCTCTCTCTCTCTCTCTCTCTCTCTTTCTCTCTCGTTCTCTTTTTTTCTCTTTCTCTCGATCACATGTACGTACATAGTATTCATATGTACATCGATTTCCATGCTAACAGAGATCGCGAGATTATTATGCCTGTATGATAAAAAAATTAAAAAAGAAAAAAGAGAGATATGAAAAAAAAATATTAAAAAAAAAGAAAAAAGGAATAATAGAAAGGAAACAAACCTGTCGAATCGATATATATATATATATATATATATTCACACGTGTTGGACCATAATAGACTTACAGATCCAAACGACTGATTTGAATTAACGATATCAAGTTTTAATCTGACTAATCAATTTTATTGAACGATTTGTGAACAAACGCTGTTTAAAGAATTATACGAAATTTATAGTTTTATTTCGTATATACGTATATATATACATACAACATGTATACACTATTCTATATAATACAAGTATACATATATATAGGTAGTTCTCTCTTTCTCTCTCTCTCTATCTGTCTATCTATCTATCTACCTATATATTTCATTTCCCCTTTACTAAAAACGTATCGTTAACGATAATCACCCGGAACAAAGTGCACGCAACAACGATGGTGGCTTGGTCATTAGAGTAGTTAGCCCTATTTTATGTCAGACAAGCAGGGCCACTCGTGATAATCGAGTTTGTCCTCGTGATACGAACGACAACGTACCTACCGGATACGTATCCATCATAACGTTCGAGAATTTCGAAGGTCGATAGTTACGTAGAGAACACGCGGGAAACCTGAGCTTAATGAAAACCTCCGCGCATGCTTCCTCCCTCCTCTTACACCCCGTATATACATACATCGAATTGCCAACCAGATTCTATATATATATATA
>NC_057689.1:1847686-1867686 GCF_014466175.1 Vespula pensylvanica
GTTCCCCGATTTTCCACGAATAATATCTACTCTCCCGTACCAATATTTCGCTCGAGAAATTAGCTCCGATACGTCCCGTTATCAACTTGCAACTGCCTCTGGTCGATCTGTTATAAAATATTTAATAAAAATATATTCTCTCTTTAACTCTCTTTCTCTCTCTGTCTGTTTCTCTTTCTCTCTGTCTCTCTAGTGGGCGAGCTTGTTAGAGGCGATAACGTTGAATCAAAGTTATCGAAATGTCTTTCGTATAACGTACTAATTAGAAGAATTTTCTCTCTCTGTCTCTCTCTCTCTTTCACTCTCTCTCTCTCTCTTTCTCTCTTTTTCTGTTTCTCTTTATCTCTATCTCTTTGTGAAAATGATAAAAATTACAAGTAATAATTTCAAGAAATTCTTGTGTAATAAAATCTCTTCGAAAGAAGAACATTTTTCTCGTTTCTTTATCAAATTTGATTATCAAACTATTTATATATATTTATTGATCTTCCGATTAATGAAATATATATATATATTATATATACAAATAAATAAATAAATAATAAATAAATATTTAATCAATAAATGTATATATATATATATATAAATAAAAAAATAAAAAAAAGAAATGACCAACTAATATAAATAAATTATTATACTATTATCTATAATAATATTGGATATTACGAATATATATCATAAGAATTGACGACACCATTTTTCCTCTCGCAAACATTATCGAAAGATTTACTGGTTCATTCTCTTACACATTTTACTTTTTTAACGTCGAACTATCAGATCTTACTTTCGCGTTTCACGATGTAATTGTCTTGTCAGAAGGTCATCCAACGATAGCAGGCAGCAAAAGGATCGTGCGCGGGCGTGCTTCTCGAATGTAACAGTGTACCTATCTCCGAGTAAATTACGAAGGGCTGATTCTGTCCATTGCAATTCGCCTCCAATACATTATCTTAGAACGAGCAGAGGCCCTCTCCTCTCCTTTCGTTCGGCCACTCACTTAAGAAAGAAAAAGAAAGAAATAGAAAGAAAGAAAGAGAAACAAAGAGAAAAAGAACGAAAGAGGAAAAGAGAGAAAGAGAGAGAAAGAGAGAGAGAGAGAGAGAGAGAGAGAGAGACTTTCTTAAAATTACTTTTATCAGCACTTTGTTTCGCCAATTACCGAGTCTCTCATCTTTTTCGAAAGCTTTACGCCTTCGCGAACGAACTGTCATCTCCGTGAAAAAAGGTTTGTATTTTTAACTTTACAAAGGAAAGGATGATTACTCGGTAAAGAAAAAAAAAAAAAAAGGAAGAGAAAAAAAGGAAGCATTAAATAGTAACGATGGATAGATAGATAGATAGATAGATAGATAGATAGATAGATTATCACCCAGGATATTTCGAAACTTTTTCAATCAATAATCTAACTCCTCTTTCGTACATTGATATAAGTGGATATAAGATTAAAGTATGTATCTAAAAGTAAAAAAAAAAAAAGAAAAACATAGATAAATAAATAAATTATTTTTCCCGTGTAGTATGAGTAATCTACGTTCGTTAAAAAAGATTTCGACGAACGATCACATATTCGAAATATTTCGAAATAATCACGATTTTCTTTTGAAATAATTATAATACCTACCTTTTATCGATTATCGTATTAGAAAAAAAGAGAAAGAAAAAGAAAAGAAGAGAATTGAATATAATAATTGCCAAACAATAATTATTTCGAATGTTACTCTCATCGAACGAATCTAATGAAATCGTTTAATGAAACTTTGTTAATATGTTTATCGAGCAACATATTACAGTCGGTATTACATATACAATGTATTTATGTAGTATACGAATAAAAGTATCTTTTACTTTCAAACTTGAAAATATCATAATCGATGTATACTTAATACCTACTTATTTACATATAGACGTACCTTTTAGAATATGTAATATATATATATATATATATATGTGTGTGTGTGTGTGTGTATATATGAAATATAATGTGTATAACATAAATTCTGAACGTTCCCTTAATTTCCGTTATCGGTTTTACAATGAGCCTGCACTACGTGAACACGCATAGAAACGTGCACGGATCCGTACATACATATGTATGTACGGACATCTACGTTGCTAATTAGCAACGCTCGAACTCGATAATTATCATGATCTCGTATATGTAATGTACACATAAACATGAATGAATTTAACGGAAGGAAATCGGCTTCAAGTTATCTATCTATATATGTATGTATGTATGTATCTATATATATGTGTATATATGTACGTATGTATGTATCTAATTTCGTGTTTTCGCGATATCTACCTGAATGAATGAAGTTTCGTTAAAGAAAATCGAAGAGTAGCAGTAGTAGATACGTACCTATCTACCTACTTACCTACCTACTGGACGCGTTTTAATAAAGTTTTGATTTAGAAAAAGGTAAGGCAATATAAGGCTAAGTCTAAGGTAAGCTAAGCTAAGTTAAGTTAAGTTAAGGTAAGGTAAGCTAAGCGATCGTTAACGAAGTTTCTGGACGAAAACGTCGTTAACGTCGTCGTCGTCGTCGTCGTCGTCGTTTCGAAACACGACGAAGACAGAGATGGAGATGGAAATAGAGATAAAGATAGAGATAGAGATAGAGATAGAGATAGAAATAGAGATAGAGATAGAGACAGAAACATCATCGTATCCTCATAGAACACAGGATATCTAGGTACGTGATTACGTCTATACTCAGTGGCCTTGTAAACGGGACGGACGGGGATTAACGTGACATAGGCATTTATGTTCACTCCACGAATCCTTGCTTTAAGTATACGAGCCACTGTCCGAGCTCGTTCTGTCGCGTTATAATCAAGACACGAGACGAAGGCATGGCAATTAGCAAAGTCGCTAAGCGAGCTTCCGAGTCTACGCTTTCGTTTCACTGTGTGTATAATACTGTGTGTTGTGTTTCTCTCTCTCTCTCTCTCTCTCTCTCTCTCTCTCTCTCTCCCTCTATCTCTGTCTCTTTCCCTCTTTCTCTCTTTCTCCATCTCTGTCTTTGTTTCATTCCACATTTCCACGTGTTTGGCGGTATCACAGAACCCGTGTCCTTATACTCGCCGGCAATGATAATTATAATTAGTACGAGTCTCCGTTAAGTCCGAGAACGATCGTAGTCGGTAGGTGAAACAGGCGGCAAGGCTGCCTTCAACGAAATCTAAAGCTCCTTTCGCATGGATACCCCTTCAACAAGACTATCGTCTGAATTTGATACAACCAGATGCGGGTTAAACATGGCTATTAAACAAAAGGCACGTATCATCGTAACGGAATAATCGAGAATTTCTCTCTCTCTCTCTTTCTCTTTCTCTCTGTTACACTTTCTCAGAACGATTATCGTTGGCTCTTTCACAACTTCGGTATAAACCATCTCGTTTTATCTATAAACCATCATATCGATGATGACCTTCATCAACGTAATTTCATCGTAATAAATTCTTCGTACGTTACTTAGTATATAATAATAATAATAATAATAATAATAATAATAATAATAATAATAATAATAATAATAAAATAACTTATCAAAGATTAGGATGTGGGAGTAAATATATCTAGTATAATATTTCGTTTATCGCGAAATTACCACCAAAGCGTGATCAGATTCACTTACTCTTCTCCTATTAATACGAACAAATCGTTAGATAAATCTGTTTCCATGAAAGAGGATACACTAGTATAGATATATGTATACAGGAAACGAGAACGCGGTCCGATGTAAATAGCGTTACATACATACGTACATCCAACGATGAATGAGATGAAACGCGAGCTCGTTATCTCGTAACTTTGCCTCGAGGCACTTCCCACAAATTCTCTTAGGGATCCTATCCTCTTTTTTTTACTTTTTTTCTTCCTTTTTTTTTTTTTTTTTGGTGTTTTCGATTGGTTATTCCAACCCTTGAAAAGACAACGATGACTACGAAAAAGGAGATAAAAAAATATGCAAAAGAAAAAAAGGAGAGAGGTAGAAAGAAATTCGAAAAATAATCTATGTAGTTCCGTTACGACGGACTAAAAAAATTTCAATGAAATTTTATATGAGTAGATTTAAACAACGTGAAGCAAACAATTTGTACGATGTTCGATGTCAAACGAAGGCAACGAGCAAATTGTAAATTACTTGTCTATATTCTCTCTCTCTCTCTCTCTCTCTCTCTCTCTCTCTCTTTCAATCTTTCTCTCTCTTTTTCTTTCATTCTTCTTTTTTCTTTATCCCAATAGCATCGTCACTACTCCTTAGCTTTACTGGGAACGATAATCGTAAAAGCCAAGATCTTCCTGCAAGGACCGTAGCAAATCAAGCTCGGATTAAACAACGCGCTTCTTCGTTAGCTAGTCCCCAGTGATTTCCCAGCGTTGAATCGTTTCTCTCGAACTATGTTATGTACATACACATAGTACATATATATATGTATATATATGTATATATGCTGCTATAGTATATACCTATATACGTTGTTAAGATGCGTTTCTCGATATAAAGCATCTTGCGGTTTCTTTGATTAGCCATAGTTGCGCGTTACGTATAATTAACATAATTAATAATCGTCCAACATAATCTTTTGACGATCAAAAAATTGACCTTATTTTGAAATTCGACGATAATACTAATTTCGTATATTATTATAACGATCTTACGTTTCATCTTTTTTTTTTTTTTTTCATCTATTCTCTCTTTATCTCTCTGTTCATTTCTCGATATAAATCATGATTTTTTTAATTAATCACAGCCGCATTACATATAAACGTGTAATTAATATAATTAATAATAATTCGAAATAATCTTGGAAGAATAAAAAAATCGTCGATATTTTGGACGATTCATTTTTCAATTTGATCAATTCGATTAATTGACAATTACTTTAATTTCGTTCGTAATTAAGATGATTTTACCATTCATTCTTCTCCCTCCCTCTCTCTCTCTCTCTCTCTCTCTCTCTCTCTCTTTCTCTCTCTGTGTCCCTCTCTTCGTCCATTTCTCTCTGAAATTTTATTCGATACAGAAAATTCATAAACTCGTTCGCGCCATATCCTTTTCCTTTAAGTTGATCCGACTCTCGTATTGGCTTCGACAAAGTCGATCGCACGCCATTCTTACGAAACATTCATAGCCCGTCGTCGCCTTCTACGATTCACAATAAAACAGAGGCCAAAGTGTATGCGAAAGAAAAAGAAAGAAAGGGAAAAGGAGAAAACGAGAAAGAGAGAGAGAAGGAAAAGAAGCGTGAAGGGTGTTCCAAGGGAAGGGCCGAAGGAACGGATTCCGGCTTTTAGGGTGCGACTTTTCCGACTTATTGGCACTGCCTGAATAAATTTAATTCCGCCATTCTCGACTGGCGTCGCTTTCCTATTGTTGCTTCCGCCGCTAAGAATTTCATCTTTGTGCCCTTTTCGATAGTGCCCTTTGAACGTCGAAGGACATTGTCCCAGGACGTGCAAGCCGGTTCTTCTCTTTCTACCATACTATACTCAGTCATCCACCCCTTTCTCCATCTCTTTACTCCCGAATCAGATCCTACTTTCCATCCTATGACACGCTTACCTACGAATTTTATCGGATGGAAATCGAACCTAACGGAAAGAGTTACGATGCTAACGATACGATCTCTGAGAAAATTTTTTACGAAAGAGAAAAAATTTTCTTTTTCACCTACGTATATATATATATATATATATATATATATATATATAACGATATAATAATAAATACGAATATTTACAAACTTGTCATATTTTATTAAGCTCCCGATACATTCCATACGTAAGAATATTTACTTAGGCAGATATACACGAAGATGATTTTCGAGGTAAACTTAAAGTTTTTATCACGACATTTTTACTAAGGCTAGGTACGTTAATCCTAAACCGAACCCCTTTTAGTCGGCTCTTACGACAAGCAGAGGATACCGTAAGTTTATTCTACTATCCCTAAACCCATAGGTGGGGGGTGAAGGTAGAGATGGGAAGGGGGTAAAAATGTTACTTAAAATATGAGGAAAATGACGAAAAATTTCCGTATCGTTCGTACGTGTGTGCGTGCCTACATGCGTGCGAATATTTTTTCTCGTATGTGTTAATGTCGAAAAAATTAAAGAAGAGAAAAGGAGATTCCCAAGAGGGTAACTACTTATGGCATTTAACGCAACCCGTAATACCCGGTAAAATCGTATAACGCCTTCCCGCGGATAACCTCCTTCTTAACTCGAGCGTAAAACGGAAAATCACGAGCACGAACAAAGAATCGTGCTTTCATCGGCATTAAGCGACGCGAAAAAGCGTTCACGCGCCGTCGGACATTCTGTGATTGTAAAGGTCCGCCCAGCGTGCCCGGTTAAGTACACGTTCCAAGGGTGCTGAGAAAGAGAGAGTAAGAGAGGGTAAGTAAGAGAGAGAGAGAGAGAGAGAGAGAGAGAGAGAGAGAGAGAGAGAGAGAAACCAAGAAGAAAAAGTACAGGAGACGCGTGTTTGCGGAAAAAAGCTACTTTCACGCATGTGTCCGTATATATCACGCAAGTATTACACGCCTAACTCGTACCCCCGTCATTTTTTCTTTCTTTTTTTTTTTCTTCATTTTCTCTTTTCTTTTTTCTTCTCTTTTGCACTTCTTTCTTATACTTTTTTCGTTTCCCCAATCGTACGTAACTCATTGCAAGATACGTATATTATTTTATTATCGATAATCGTATACTCGATTCGTTATAATTTCTTTCATACGGTTTACAATCCATTTATTAGTACTTGATTTGTACAATATATCTTTCTTAATTTTTCTTCTTCTTCTTTTTTTGCGATCCACTTTCTTTTCCCTTTTTTTTTTCTCTAATCCTTCCTATCTTTCTTTTCTGAAGCTGAAAAATATGGGCGGAACAGATAAGGGACAAATCGAAGGAAGAAAAGTTCGAAAGAAGAAGAAGAAGAAGAAGATGAAAAAAAATAGAAAGAGAGAGAGAAAGAGAAAGAAAAAAAATCTCGTATGAGAGAGGATGGTACACGTATGCACCTAACTGCATTCTCGATCAATTTACGAATACATACTCATAATCTCTCGTGTGTATACGCATACACCGCACACACACACGCACAGTACCTACATACTACATACATAATAGAGAGTAGATCTTTTTCATAGCAGATACGAGAAAAAGAGAGAGAGACAGAGAGAGAAAGAGAGATAGATAGAGAAAGAAAGAGAGAAAGAGAGAGAGAAAGTAAGAACGATGTGCGCGGTTCGCACAGCTTATAACGCGCTCGGTTAACACGCGCTGGTTCCACGAAAGACGAGGAAGGAAGAGATGCCGCGCGCGCGTTATAAATAAAGCTACGCCACCTGCTACACACTGATAAACTCGAAAGGCTAGCCATGCGCGAAACAAAGGTTAACTTTGACGGGCACTACCCATATAGATACTATACCTACCTACCTACCTACCTACCTACCTACCGTTCTCTACGGTCGAACCGTGCGATCGAGGTTGGTTGTTGTAGGGTGGTGAGTCGAACACTGGGATGAGAATCGGATGGTGAAGAGAAGGAGAGAAAGAGGGAAGAGGGAGAATGAGAGTGAAAAGAGAGAGAGAGAGAGAGAGAGAGAAATGATGGTGGATGTTCTACCGGATGTATCTTTCGATATGTATTATAGACGCCTTCGCTCGTTCGCCATTAAAGCACTTCCTGACGTCCTGCTGCTGCCCGTCGCGTCCACTTTGTCGTTGCCGCTGATTCGTTCGAAGAAGTACGAGAATTTCAACGGCAAAAAATATGTGCTATCATTTTTTGTTCCTTTTTTTTCCTCTTCCTCTCTTCTTCTTTTTTTACGATAAAGGACTATCTCGTACGAGAAGAGAGATAGGATTTTTAGTTCTCTCTCTGTCTCTCTCTCTCTCTCTTTCTCTTTTTTGTTTTTGTTTTTGTTTTGGGTTTTTTTTTTCTTTTCACTCGTTTCTTTCTTTTTCTTCTTTAGAATCGATTCGAGGCAAGAAGTATCGTTACGATCTCTCTCTCTCTCTCTCTCTCTCTCTCTCTCTCTCTCTCTCTCTGTGTGTTCTTGAAAGAGAAAGAAATAGAGAGAGAAAGAGTGGGAGGACGAGCTCGTTACGAGCGAAAGTCAACAAAATAATGGAGTTAAAAGAGGACAGAAAAAACAAAACAAAAATGTAAGAAAAAAAATGGAAAGGAATAAGATAGAAATAGAGGAAAAGAGAAAGAAGAAAAGAGTGAGAGAGAGAGAGAGAGAGAGAGTGACTACTAGGTACTCGCTATGACGCATTGATCGCGGCTCCAACTAACGCGCCATTTTCCACTCGAACGTATGCGATAATGCACCTTAACATCGGCGCTCACATCGAATGCACATGACCGCTTGATTTTCCGATAAACATCTACTCTCAAGGAATTAACGCGTCCGTCTGGAAAACATTATAAATCGAAAGTTTTGCATAAAACCGTCGGACATTTATGAACTCCAACACGATTGATTGAACTAGTCTAGATTATTTAAACCGTCCTTCGATCTTTTCTCTTCCCTTCCTTTTCTTTGCTTTTCTTTCTTCTTTTCTTTTTTTTTGAGAACTAACGTACCATCTTTTTTCTTGCTTTTAATTATTCTTTCTTTCCTTTTCTATTTTTTCTTTACCTTTTTTTCCTTTTTTTTTTTTAAAGAATAAATTGATTCCTACTTGATGCATTATCTTTCCGATCGGAGATATGTGAGAACGTCGTCGAATCGTATAACACGCACAGACACACGTACATATGTACTACACCCGAGATAGAGAAAGAAAGACGTAGTGTGTGAAAGAGCGTGCGCTTGTATGTATGTGTATGCAAGAGAGAAAGAGAGAGAGAGAGAGAGAGAGAGAGAGAGAGAGAAGAGGGTGGAAGTAGAAGCGAAACGAGTTTAGTCAGCCATTTCGAGAGACAGCAGGAGTCTCTATTCGATCACACCGAGTACAAGTATTCAAGAGTACGGTAGGTGCACAGTGGATCGTGGTTTGGATGCAGCATGGCACACATAATCATATTGGCATTCTATTAGGGGGCGTCTTCTCCCTGCCAGCTCCTACTACTTCCCTTATATCTGACACCCCCTTCCTCCCTCCTACATCAGCTCCCGTGCAACCCTCCGGCACACGTCAATCGATAGTACAACGTGATTATAATATCCTTCCTCTTCTCTGGTTCTACTCTTCGAACTAAATAAAAAAAAGAAAAAAAGAAAGAAAGACAGAAAAAAAGGTCTCCGTCTATCTATCTATCTATCTATCTATCTATCTATCTATTTATCTAACTGTCTATCTATCTCTATCTCTCTCTTTCATTCTGACGCACGAGCGAGACACACAATATTTTCTTCGGACGGAAAGCTTGTTAAAAAAGATTTGATCTTCCTCTTCCCTCTTTTTTCTTTTTTTTTTTTTGTAATTCGTTAAAATAAATCAAGATTTTTCGAAATGTTAACGATCGAAAGTATATATCTCTGAGATCCTAGTTTTATGATTTAATACGAATCCGAATGGAAATATTGTATTAATAAGAAAGGAAAAGGCAATGAAAAGAAAAAAGAAAAGAAAAGAAAGGGCTGAAAAAAAAGGAATTTACTTTGTTGATCTCTTGTTACCAGTAGAAAAATTATTATACCAACCCTATACTTATAGATTTCTGGCTTCTTTACCTTTAACCTTTCTTTTTTTTTAATCTTTTTTTTCTTCTTCTTCTTCTTTCTTAACGTTTCGTGCTGCGTATTTGCGCAAAGGAATCTACGTTCTAAGATAGAAATTCGAAAAGGAAGATAAATAAGTAATAGCAGCTACCTTCCTTCCTTCCTTCCTCCCTTTCTTCCTTCTGTTCCCTTTCGTTCCATTCTCCTCTCCTTCTTCCTCTTTCTCTTCTTCCTCTCGGTCTTGTTCGTCTTCTTCTTCTTCTTCTTCTTCTTCTTCTTCTCTCTCATTCAAGAAGAAACTCCGCATAGCGATGCATTCTTTCCATTCCGTCGATACAAATAGAACGCTTTTCCATTTGCCCGCGAAATGAATCCCACGAGCTCGCTCTCGTATCCAGGAATTGAAAGATAACTCGAATTTGCATTAACTCGCTCTCTCTCTTTTCTTTTCTTTTTTTTTGCGTCTCTTTTTCTTTTTCTTCTTTTTTTTTTTTTTTTTACGAATCCATTGCATACATATGTGTCTCTTCGTGGATATGTATGCATATGTGTGTGTTCACGTGAGTGTAGTTAGGTGTTTGCACGTATTAGTTCCTTGTAAGAAAACATCTTTACTTTTGGAAATAAAAATTTCTTATGTGATTTCGACAAAATGTCGTGAAATAAGTATATATATGTATGTATGTTATGTATGTACGTATATGTATATGTATATCGATTAAATATTCTTAGGTTCAATACGTAAGTCTCGAACTCGACAAAATTAATACGAATCTACAAATATTCATTATACTGATAAATTAGAATATATATATATATATATAGAGAGAGAGAGAGAGAGAGAAAAGAGAGAGAGAGAGAGAGAGAGAGATAAAGGGTGAGAGATAGCAAATTTACGCCGTTACAAAGAGAAATTCGTGAACGATCCATTCGACAAACAAGCCATTAAACGGCTGGATGAAAAGTTTTATGGGAGGTGCACACCGTACTGGTTTCACTTGCGATATAATCTCTGAAGGTGATAGCGAGGCGAAAGCGTGTACATACTAGAGTTATTCGGCTTTGTGATTCCGTCAATATTAATCTTCGCCTTCTCGGTTGATCGTATGCGTGCGTATATGTTTATATGTACACGTATGTACGTAGATACGTGAAAATGAGAAAGAGAGAGAGAGAGAGGAAGAGAGTGAGAGAGAGAGAGAGAGAGAGAGAGAGAGAGAGAGAGAGAGATAGTGAAATTGTACGTGCACGAATAGACACGATCTCGTTCGAATAATAATTGTTTTACCAAGCAAATCTGCTGCTTCCGCGATCCTTCAAACGATCTCTCGTCCGTTAACGGATGATTAATACGTGGCGGTCCAGTGAGCACCGCTAAGCCACCCGGAATAATTCCGTTCGTATCAAAATTGACATCGAAATTTGATACCGCCTAGCGATATCGAAAATGAACGCTTACGCGTATACAAAATAATCTAGCGATCCTAAATATAATACAAGAGGTCTATCTCTCTCTCTCTCTCTCTCTCTCTCTCTCTCTCTCTTTTTATATCTCTTTTTCTTTGTTCTCTTTTTGTTCGAAATCGGAAATATTAAAAAAGAACAAAATAAAGAAGGAGAGAGAGAGAGAAAGGGAGAAATGATGTCAATCGATCCATCAAACAATTTATATATTTTCTGGGTGAAAAAAGAAAGTGATGAAGAGACAGAGACAGACAGAGAAAGAGAAAGAGAGAGAGAGAGAGAGGGGATAAAAAGAACAGGTACAAGGTGAAACGAAGGAAAGAAGAAGAAGAAAGAGCACGCAGAAGAGGGGAAGGTAAGAAAGCTAGCGAGCGAATTCACGTGATCGGCCGTGCGTAAAATTATTCAGAAAACTTATTATTCCGGTTGGCCGTGACCCTTGACTATAGTACGTCGTCCTGATGGTTATGAAAATTAATACGGGATTCTCGAGAAACAAGAACTTTCACGGTATAGATACTTTCTCATTATCCCGTTCTAAATCTCGACTGTGAACAATAGGGACGAATAAAAAGAGGAAGAAAAAGAATAACAAAAAGAGAAAAAAGGAAGAAAGAAAATAATATTCGCGTAAAAAATTTGATTTTATGTCATAGCTATCGAGCTACAGAACTAGTACATGTTTGATCTATATATGTATATACAAACACACATAATTTTTTTTTTTTTTAATTTTCGAATAAAAAAATATCATTTTTCTCAGTCGTTCTTAGTACTACCAAAGAATATATATATATATATATATGAAAAGAAAATATATAAGAAAAAAGGGAAAGAATGATAAAGAAGAAGAAGAAGAAGAAGAAAAAGAAAAAAATATCAAGGAAATAATTTTCATAGTACATAAATCATTCGAGACGATACGCTCCAAAGAATCTTCTTATTCGCTAGAAACTAGAGAGGTACATAAAAAGAGAGAGAGAGAAAGAGAGCTGAAGATCTAGAGATCTAGAGTTAAACCTAGAAGGCTAGCTATCTCTTATAAGCTCGAAATAAGCTTACGTTCCTCTTCTATTTTTCTCTTGTCAGTATCACGCACCGGACGTTTCCGAAGTAGCCGACGTGTATGCAACGACGACGGCCCGTTGACGGGAGAAAAGCGTTGAGAAAACAGTTTGCAGTTTTTCCGACGAGATTGAGCCGAGAGATGAGAACTGAGGAAAGAAGAAAAGAGAGAGAGAGAACGAGAGAGAGGGAGAAAGAGAGGGAAACAGAGAAAACATATACGATCATCGTGTCTGTGTCGAAAGCATACCTGCATACATTCCACGTTTATCTCGTCGGTTTGTGCTTAACCGAATAAGTTTTTATGAACTATCTCAAGACGGTACTGAAATCAATTACCTATAAAAAAGAAAAAGATAAATAAATAAATAAATAAAAAAAGAGAACAAGAGAAAAGTAAAAAAGAATAGAAGAAAGAAAGAAAACAACGAACGAAATAAAAATAAGAACGAATTAAAGAAATAATAATTGTTAAGGTATTAACAACGAACGGAGTATACGTTTAACCTCTTACCCCACATATAAACGCGAACGACCCAACCGTGGATTGGAAGAAAGAGAAAGAGAGAGAGAGAGACAGAGAAACAGAGAGAAAAAGAGAGAAAGAGAGAGAGAGAGAGAGAGAGAGAGAGAGAGAGAGAATATTTAACATGCAAGGTAGGTAGACGCCGTTCATAAAGGACAGGAGGAATCCACAATGAACCGATAAGCGAATAATCCTCCAAGAGCAAACGGGACTTGGTTAGGGTGACTCTAGGAGAGAGGAGGGTGAATGACAATACTACGAAATGGTGGTTGACCCACCCTCGTTCTCACCCTCGCTCTTATTCTCTCGCACTCTCTCTTTCCTCTTACTCTCCCTTCGTTTCAAACACCGCTCCTTCTCGTTCTTCATTGAATTATAAATTCTAACGCCTATAACGTAAGTTATTATTTTATTTAATTTTATTTTCTTTTATTTTTTCTTTTTCTTTTTTTCTCCTTTTCTTTTTTTTCCCATCCTTTTCAGCAGCCAATTATTAAATATCGTTAAAACTTACATGAATTCTTACATATACAAGATCTTCGTGAAAGAAAGAGAAAGAGAGAGAAAGAGAGAGAGAGAGAGAGAGAGAGAGAGAGAGAGAGAGAGAATGCTTCGATAACCTAACAATAATCGACGACGCTCACCCCTCCCCCCTCTTCTTCACCACCCACCCCTCTTCCCACCCATTCCATTCCTTTCCATTCTCTGTTCTTTTCTTTTCTTTTCTTTTCTTTTCTTTTCTTTCCTTTCGTTCTCCTTCTCCTTTTTCCTTTCCTTTCCTTTCTTTTCTTTTCCTTTCATTTCTTTTCTTTTTACTCGCATTTGAAATTATCGAGAACTCGAAGGCATCGTCTACGAGTAGGAGGAGAGCATGACCCGAAAGAAAATTAACCCTCCATTGTATGAATTTTCTTCCGGTATGAACGAAAAAAAGGAGAAGAAAATAGAAAAAGAAAAAAAAAGGTAAAATATGGAAGAAGGAGAGAGAGAGAGAGAGAGAGAGGATGGTGGGAGGTAGGTGAAGAAAAAGAAAGAAAGAAAGAATGAACGGACGAACGGATGGACGGATGGATATGGATGGATGGTTGGATATAGATGGATAGATGGATGGATGGATGGATGGATGGATGGATGGATGGAAGAAAGGAAGAAAGGAAGACAAAAATCGAATAAAAGGGAAGACGTGGAACGCTCGAAGCGCGACATGTTTTAATTTACGTCGGAGTTACGAACAGAAAGAGAGAGAAAACATAGGTGACATGAGAAAGAGAGAAAGAGAGAAAGAGAGAGAGAGAGGAAGAGAAAGGTAGAGGGTGAGAGAGGAAAAGATCAGAAGGACGAAGGAGAAGAAGAAGTCTATTTTACATTTTCCCAGCTCGATGCCGCGCTACTAATGTACAATTTACATATCCTTTGTGTATCGCGAGTCAGGCTGAAAGAATAAAAGTGAAAGAAAAATGGTGTTTGGATAATTACAAACGAGCGTACACGCTTCGGGGCTGGAGAATAGTGAGAGAATGGTGTTGGTGTTCTCTATCTACATCGACGTTAGTTATATATACGTATATACCATATACGTTTACGTTTACGTGTGTCTATATTTACGAGTACGTATGTCCTATGAAAAAGACATTTCGAGATTGGTAAAGAAAAATTATGACGATTCGATGGTTTTTTTACGCTTCGTTAATATTTCTTTTCGTTGATACTCGATTGCATGGAAAGAGTAAAAAGGATCCAAAGATCATAAGACCCCCTCCCTCCCACCTATCCACCTCATCCCAGTCGCGTAACTTTTAACGATTTCTTCAAGGTACAAAAGTGGGCATGGCACATTAAAGCTGACCTAACAAAGGTTCTTTCAACGTTACTAGAACGTGTCAGCTTCTATACGTCGACGACAATGACAAAGCGAAGACAGCAAAGTTACACACAGTCTCTCTCTCTCTCTCTCTCTCTCTCTCTCTTTCTCTATTTTTTTTCTCTCTTTCCGTTCTTTTTATTTGTCTTTTTATTATATTTTTTTTTTAGATCGTCAAAAGTCCTTGTTTCATGTAAAAGATAAAAGAACGTGATTTATAGGTCTTGTCTCGTAACATCCGGAAAAATAATTATCGAGGAAATCTAAGAGGGATGTTTTTCATTGGTACGTATCGATAATTAGTCGTACAAGACATGATTTCTCTCGATTTAAGATTTTCCGTTGTCCTTCTCTCTCTTTCCCTCTCTCTCTCTCTCTCTTTCTCTTTCTTTCTTTCTCTTTATCTCTCTCTTTTTTATTTCTCTTTCTTTCTTATCACCGTTCATACGAACGATACTCGGATTCGAGAAGAATAGCTATTGTTTATTAAATGATATTACAATAAAAAGATATCATTAGAGTAAATGTCGAATAGAAGAAATGTATTACAACAAAATTATACGTAATAACTAGAAATAGAGGAAAGAGAAAGAGGAAAAAATATTATCGTCTGTCTCTCTCTCTCTCTCTCTCTCTCTCTCTCTCTCTCTTTCTCCCTCTCGTTTATTAAATGATATTGCAATAAAAAGATATCATTAGAGAAAAATTTCACATGTAGCAAATATATAAAAAAATTTTATATGTATATATATACATACATATATCATAACTAAATACACAGATACAAACAGAAAGAGAAAAAATGATTTTTCATCAACGTATATAGTACAACGTATCGAACGTTTATTTGTCATCGAAAAAACTTTAAAGTTAAATTATTTTTTCGTACTTTACGTTTCTTCTTCTCTTTATATATATATATATATATATATATATATATATATAAAAATTCGTTTTTGAAAAACGAAAAGGAAGAAATTGGAAAGATTCGAAAGAAGGCGAGAGAGGTAAGACGAGTGCGCTCGTCTTAACTCGTCGAGCAAAACTGTTCAGAGATGCGTGTTAATCAGTTTGATGTCACCGGCAAGTTAATTACCGGAGGAGACGTTGATCCGGGCAGCGCCGCAGGTGTTAAATTCGTGTTAATCGACCATTTGATCTTGTAATTACAATATCGTCCCTTTCGTCGTCCCCCCCTCCCCTCTTTACTATATCCCTTTCTCCCTTGAGAAACAAACTCGCCCGCCTTAGAGTTTCAAACTTTTGGCTACCTTTTGTGGATACGCTACTGCTCTATGATCTATACTAATAGCAATAATCTTCTCTCTCTCTCTCTCTCTCTCTCTCTCTCTCTCTCTCTCTCTCTCTCTTCATCTCTTTCATCCCCTTCATTTAACACAAACATTATTTATAATAATATCGTCCAGATTTTCGTTTAGAAAAATATTCTCTCGTTCTAATATAAAAACATGTAGAAAGGAAAAAAATTGTTCAATCCGAAGTGAATCCCAATCACGAGAACTTTTTTTTCAAATCACGAAATATGCGATAGAAGACACCGACGATCTCGTATAATAAATTTCTACTTATATCCAACGATCGGTGATAAATAGAATAATGAACGTCTCCCGTCTTATTTCTATTTTTATACTCTCTCCTCTTTTGCATTTCATTGATCTAACAATTTATCATTGATCGTTTTTATCACGGTTTATATATAAAATCTCCATCCGTTAAAACACCCCGTGTGTCTTTCTATAAATTTATTATTTATATATGTATTTAACATATCTAATGAAAAAAATATATAGATCTAAGAACAAAATGATGATCGTTGAAAATTCCAATTTTATATACGTTTATTTAAACATTAAACGATCCTTATTGGCGAATAAAAAGATTATTCGTTCGTTCGTTCGTTCGTTCGTTCGATAAATAACGAAGAAAAAATGCTTGACAAAATTATTATACGGGCCGTTTCGGTCGTTAGAAGACACGGAGAAAACAGGTCGTGTGTGAAATTAGACATTCACGCGATTTGATTAGATTGGGAATGGATTAATTCGATCAAGCGAGCGGAGTATAGAGGTACGACGAAGTTGGCAACCTCGAGTGGAAACGAAGAGGATACCACTTCGACATAGGCGTAACTATCGAGCTAAACTTTCGAAACATTGAAACCATCCAGGAGTTTGATCAATTCAGCGATTAATATACATTTTCTTCTTTTTTTCTTATTCATTTTCCTTATTTTTTTTTTTCCACTAAAATTAAAACCAACCGAGATATCAAATTGTACAGATAAGAAAGAAATATTTGATCTTGGTCGTTTTTTTCTCTTTTTTCGTTTCTTTCTTTCTTTCTTTCTTTTTTTTTTTCTTTTATTAGGATTAAAACCAATCGAGATATTGAATCGTACCAATAAGAAAGAAGTATCCGATCTTGATCTTTTTCCATCTTCATTTGTTCCTTTATTTTTCATTTTTTTTTTCTTTTAGTTACATCACCGTTGAAAGGGACATGATATCATCACCCGACTGCTACTCTCGATTTCAAGACGACGCATTCAAATTCATTTATAATAATATTTTTATTTTATAATAAACTAATGAATTATGTTCGCGCGATACATCCAAACAGTTGTGACATCGTTATTAACGATATCAAGCTTAACTTAAATATATATATATATAAGCTACGTATGTAAATATATATTTATATTATTTATATATGTATATATTAATTTATAATACAATAAAATTGTATCTGAATAATAATAAAAATAAAAATAAAAATAAAAATGAGAAGGTACGATAATTCATATATAACTCGATCGATTGTATATAATAAATTATATATAAATCTCGATTTTCATATATAAATATATTAAATAATTACGTGTCGAAACCCATACTCTGTTTTCATTTTTTATTTCTACGCCTACGATAAGAAGACGTAGCTACGCCAATGACGCCAAGATCCACCCTTCATCGTATAGGATTTAAGCCGGGCTGTATTTCTATTTAGCCTCGAATAAAGATGGATCGAGGAAAACAGTATTGTCTCGATTCAACGATTTCCTTCGGAAAGAGAGAGGCTTTCCACGATAGCGTGCTAACTATCACGAATACTCTACTTCTTTTTTTCTTTTTTCTCTTCTTCTTCTTCTTCTTCTTCTACTACTTCTACTTCTACTTCTTCTGCTCCTTCTTCTTTTTTTTCGTTTTTCTTAATTTTATTATCGATCTCGACAATTTGATACAAGAGAAAACACTTCCTTCAATAATATTTGTCTATCATCAAAATAGAATTAATCGCTTCGAATTTTAAACGAATCATACCTGATACATCATACTTCTTTAAAAATATATATAATTAAAATTAATTATCAACAATTTTCTCAAATTTAGATCGTTAAAGACGATTAAATCGGCGATGATCGATTAAAGATGAAAAAAAAGAAAAACATTAGAAAAGTGAGGGAATGAAAAAGAATAAAATCAGAAAAGCAATTCCTTCCAAAAATATTCAAATATATTACATTCATAAAAAGAAAAAATTTCTTAAATTATTTATAATTTTTGAAATTAAAGAGTGCATCGAACGAACAAATAAGATAAAAAAATTAAGTAAATGAATATATTCTCTCCCTTTCTCTCTCTCTCTCTCTCTCTCTCTCTCTCTCTCTCTCTTTGGACAATTTAATTCAAACGCGTTGATCGGTCAAACGTTTCCTAGTCATTGTTCGAAAAATCTCGTGTCGGTGGAAGGATGGTTAGGTGAGAGAAAGATATACACACACACACACACATATATATATATATATATATATATATATATATATATATAAAGAGAGATAAAGATAGAGAATGCGTTTTCCAATCGCGGGAAAGTCGAAGGGGACGATACGAGAGCTTCGGAGTCAGCACGCTTCTCGGCCTTTTCAGCTGCACGAACATCGCCGCAGGAGATTTCAGTAATTAGCTAATGGCGCGCGTCATTCCTCAAGTAGAGGATGCGAGGGCGAGTGCTGGCTTTCGGGTTGGTTGTCATGCGCGCGCGTACACATGCAAGCACACGGAAAAACAGAGAAAGATAGAGAGAGAAAGAGAGAGAGAAAGAGGAAGAGCAATTCGTCGTTTCTCTTTTACTCTTTCTCTCGCCTCCGGTACAATAAACAATTACTTATCTATCTGATGGGGATTCACCATAAGGTGTGAGAATTTAACGAACAAAATGGTAGAAACGAAACTAAGGGGAAACTAAGGGAAAAAGATAGTCCGTATTCTACTCTCTATCTCTGTTTCTATCTTATATATATTTCATTTGTTACACGGCGTAAATGTAAATGTACAGTGTACGTGTACATATGTATATATATATATATATATATATATATATATATATATATACATACGTGTTAGAACGTGTATTTAAACGAGTACTCGGTTAAGCGTCGAGTGGACCCTGTCCAACCATTTTCAAAGCTCGCTCGCTCTCTCGCTCGCTAGTTCGCTCGCTGTTTCGCTTGCAAGCGACATTGTGTTTTTTATACTTTCCCTTCCAACATGTAAGCACTTCGGCACGGTTTAGAAGCATTTGAAAGGCGAACCTTCGCGTATTTTCTTTCTGGAAAAAAAGAAAGAAAATGTGGGAAAAAAGAAAGGAATGAGAAAGAGAAAAGAACTGATCTCAATGAACACGCGCGAGTTTAATAGTTTTAAACGATGAAATTAAGATTATTAAATCTCGAAGGTTTTGTATCCTTTGATAAATATACGTGTGTGTGGCTATGTGTATATACATATATATATGTATACATTTAAAGTGCACGTTTACAGGTAAGTCTTCCATTTTAAACGGTCTATAAAGATATTCTCTTCTCTCTCTTCTCTCTCTCTCTCTCTCTCTCTCTCTCTCTCTCTCTCTCTCTCCCTCTTTCGTTCTCTCTTGCTAACTCTCACGGAACTTTATGGTTTCTCGATATAACAATCAGTAGGTAAATGGAAACGGGTATGAGGCATCTCAGGCTCGGTATATATCTCAGACTTTGAACCCTTACACTCCCTATACACTTGGCAAAGCTACAAAACTGCCCGCACTTTGGAGTTTCGGTTAACTTACTCGTGTTCTATTCTCTTTCTCCACGTCCACCGCAGTGACGCGAAACTGAGCGTTCCTGATCTCCAATCGTGAATTATATTCCTCTTTCTCGCAATTATTTAAAATTGAAAATTCTTATTACTACGATGTAAAATTTACGGAACGGCCAGATGATTTTCGAGTTGGTGAAGAGAAAAAAAAGAAAAAAAAAGAAAGAAAAATTTTCATTTGATATTTTTCTTTTTACTTTCCCTTTTGGTTTTTTCTTTTGTTCTTACTTTTTCCTTTACGA
>NC_057689.1:1875186-1882364 GCF_014466175.1 Vespula pensylvanica
TTTTCGTTTGTTTTCGACGTTAAAAGAAGAAAAAAAAAAAAAAAAAAACGAGAAAAATATCGTCGAACTCAACATACCCATTCAATTTCGTCGATTTTCGCTTTCCCGCCATAATCCTCTTAACGTGACTCTTTTTACTCCAGAAAAAAGGGTATTTAAAAGAAAAAAATAAAAACAGAGAAATAAACAAAACAAAATAAAAGAAAAATATAAAGAGAATTTAAAAATCATAAAATACTACGAGAAAACACAAAAAAGAAAGAAAGAAAAAAGAAAAGAGAAAGAAAGAAAGAAAGAAAGAAAGAAGAAAACACAAGTACAGATTATCCTGCTCGGAATTATTATAAAAATGAAAAAGAAAAAGAGAAAGAGAATATAGAAGAAGAGAACAGAAAAAGAAAAAAAGAAGAGAAAACAAAAATATACAATTTTCAAAGAATAATGCGTTCTGATAAAAGATACAAGGGACGCATGTTCTTTTTTTTCTTTCTTACTCCATCTCCTTTTTCTTTAATCTTCAATCCGTACTTATATTTCCTTTTATTGTTTCGGCGGAATAAAATTTTTCAAAAAAAAAAAAAATATATATATATATATATAGTTACATAAATAAAGAAGACAGAAAAGAAAAAGGAAAAGAAAAAGAAAAAGAAAAAGAAAAAAGTACTCTCTCCTTTCCTTTCCCCGTTTTTTCCCTATTTTACTTATCCTTTATCTCACATCCTTATTCTCACACATACACGTCTAAATTTAAAACGAAAATGATCTAATGTTCTCATAATAAATTGTACGAGCATACTTGCATTCTTTCTCTCTCTCTCTCTCTCTCTCTCTCTCTCTCTCTCTCTCTCTCTCTCTCTCTCTCTCTCTCTCTCTCTCTCTCTCTCTCTCTCTCTCTCTCTCTCTCCGTTGATCTTCCTTACTAAATCCTATCTAGTGTGTGTATATCCTTTCAATATCCTTTCAATCTCAATCTTAAAATCGACGTCGAACATGCAACACTGGCACTCGCAAAGCAAATCAAAAATCAAAATCAAAAATCAAAAATCAAAAATCGAATTGAATCTAATGATCTTCTCCTTCCGTCGAAGACAACGTCAACTCCGTCGTCGTCGTCGTCGTCGTCGTCATCGTCGTCATCGTCGTCGGCGGCGTCGGCGGCATCGGCGGTGGCGTCGGTGATGACGTCGATGTCGGCGTCGATATCGTCATCGCCGTCATCGTCGTCATCGTTATTGCTGTTGTCGATATAATCGGCATTTCCTTTCGACCAGCTTCGTTAGCCTCGATCACCTCGAAACCTTCGGACGTCGAAGTGTCCGCCGACGAACAACCACGATCCATAGTTTCCATGGCTGCAATTTCTGAGGATGAAATTTCTGCTAGAGTTTCCTCATTCGTCCCGTTCGTTTCCTCTCCCAAACGTATCGCTGAACGTACAGAAAGGACCTGTTAAACATCCTGCTACCTCTTATGGAATCATTTTTCTAAATTTTATTATAAGCTTATAAAAGCTTATTATAAGCTATTGAGAGTTAAGTAATAGGAAACTAATATTGGTTTTAAATGTAATGTGGATTGGTCTGGTCTGATCTGATCTGGTCTGGTCTGGGCTGGACTGGACTGAACTGGGCTGGGCTGAGCTGGACTGGGCTGGACTGATCTGGTCTGATTTGGTTTTAGAAATTCGTTAATCGGTATAATAATAATTTTTTGATATGTGTGTATGTTTTTTATACCGTTCTTTCTTGTCTGATTTTTTTTTTTTTTTTTTAAATATTTTTATAGTATGATATAACAAATTGGACAGCAAAATTTCCAGAAGTGGATTCCTCGTACGTAGAAAAATATGTTCTGTTAATATTCACTTTTGAAATGTTTGATTTCTAATTTATAAGATTTTTAAGTATGGTCTTAAAATTATATTTGATATATATATATATAATTGATGGAATTATGATACATTAAGTCGATTAACATCTTATGTGAATGCTTGAAATATTTACTTCTTGCATAAATCACTGTCTCATTGAATCTGATTTTTATTTTTTATAAAAATATATCCACTTATGATTCTGATTATGCGTGACAATAAATAAAAAAGTTCATCAGACACGATTAGATATTTGAACTGTAAAGTAATTGAACTTGAATTAATTCCAATAAATAAAATAAACGCAATTCAATTACACTTCGATCATATTTAGTCATAATTCAAAAATTAAACATTTCCGAATCCATTTTGGTAAAACTTATTTTTTTTGCTCCTCTTCTTTGTACGGAGAATCCATTTCTGAAATTTTACCATGTAATTTTGTTACACCCAATGTATGTGTGTGTGTGTGTGTGTGTGTGTGTGTGTGTGTGTGTATACATAAAGTATAGTTTATAATAATATTATTAAAGCAGAAATAATGGACAAATTAGATCGTTATAATAATTAGTACGAAATTCAATGAAGAACTTCATCGTTCAAATTACATTAAAAATGAATATATATTTTATAATTCCGCGATCACATGCACATACAAAGTTCAAAGTAAAAAAATAAAAAAAAAGGAAAGAAACAATGAAACAAAAAGGAAAAAAAAGAGCTCGATCAACATATAATTGGATCTAAACGAAACACACATACGGCAAAATTATAAAAACAAAAAAAAAGAGAAGAAGAAAAAGAAAGAAAAAAGAATTTAAATAAACATCGATCGATTGTACAAAATGGTGAAGCAAGAGAGAGAGAGAGAGAGAGAAAGAGAGAGAGAGGATATCTAGGGAGACATTTAACGAGCGATAGTTAAAGAGTATCACGATTCCAAGCCGGGACATAAATTTCTATAGGAAGTAAACCGAGCGAGCCTAAACAAAGCCTTCTCTTTCTCCCTTGGTCGTTCGTACGGCGTGTTAGCGGTTAAGCCGATTATCGATCGTCCAGCTCGCGGTTGAAACCGGAGGTGAAATTAAAAGGCCAGAAAGTAATTGTCGTTAGTTGGATCGTTCGAATAGAAACACGATAGCCTGGCAGATATCGCGTGCCAAATCGTGTTGCATGGGAATGACGAATGTTAGTGACACAGGATCTACGAACTGCGGGTTCGAAACTTTGAGAACAGGAGGAGAAGGATATGACGAACGTCGAAATGATCGTTGAAAAAAGAGGGAAAAGGAAATAAAAGAGAGAGAGAAAAAAAAAAGAAGAAAAAAGAAAAGAAAAAAATCAAATTTAGAAAGAGTGAGGAGCAAACATTCCGATAAAAGCACGCAACGCGACGTTCTTTTTTCTAAAATGTGTCACTCGAACGAAAAAAGCAAGAAAATCTGAACGAAAAGGAACCACGGTAAAATGTTAGCACCCTTTCGAGCAATACGAATATTTGCCATTCACTTTGAATGTCGTAGTCAAAGAGCTAATTCGATTTATTTCTTCATTGAAATCTAGAAATATGTAGTATTTTTAATATGTTTCCATTCTATTTAATTCGATCGAATATTATTATTAATATAATAATAAGTATTTTGTTAAGGAAACGTTCGCATCAAATGTATACATTCCGTAGTTATACATTAAGCGAACATTTTTATAGATATAATACGATCAGGCGTCAGGGTCACCCTGTCACTTTATAGTACGTATTGATATTTTATTATACCTAAATTACTGTCCGTTTGTTCAAGATATTAATCGATCGTATGAAAATACCGATTCAATAAATATCAAGCGATATTTTAACTAATCGATAGGTTCGATCGTGTTTGCTTGTTACTCGTATTCCTCTGTGATATTGTGAAAATGAATTAATCGTTCGTTTAATTAAACCGTTCGAAAGGTCAAATATAATCTGAATGAAAATTGTTAATAAACTGGAAAAAAAAAATAATTTCTTAATTACCATTTCAAGTTACCATAAGTCATCCAATATGTTTCTGTTCGTTAATAAATCGTTATAGTAATAAAATAAAAGAGATCCTGGTTGTCCTTGAAAAGACTCACTTTGCCGATCGCTCGTAGATTCTAGTACGGATGAGGAAGAAATTCTTTCAACGACTTCCTCCTGACCGTTAGGATCAGGATCTAACTGCGATAACTCGGCGATGTAATTTTGTTGCGTCTGTTCGGTCGTTGGTGTCGACGGATTCGGACTGGATGATGGCGTCGTAGTGGGCGACTGTCCAGGCGTCGTTGGCGCCGTACTAGGCGTCGGCGGCTGAGCCGGTTGAGTCGGATTGCGTAAAAGAAGTTGTTGCAATTGTGCTTGCTGGAGTATCACCGGTAATTCGTAATGATGGAAGAAGTACAACATCGAATGCTAAAAAGAAGAAAAAGGACGAAGATTATATTTTTTCTTTTCCTTTTTTCTTTTCTTTTTTAATTTATTTTATTTTCATCTCGTCAAATGTAATAATCGTCTCATCGATACGAACGTCCCATTAAACGATTTTATTTCCTACCCTTTGATATATTTCATTAATAGTTTTCTCAATCATTTTCTATACGATATTATATTTATATCAATTATATTCTATATCAAATATATTAAATATATTATAATATAATTGTATCATATATAATAAAATCGAGTTAACGTTTATAACAGTAACAATATTACTTTCTCAAATCTTTTCACTCATTAAACGATATGACAATTAATCGAGCACAAGAAAAATTGAATTTAATATCACTTCGAAATAAACCGATCGTGCATGGGATAGTATCGATGGACACGCAACCATTTGAAAATAATTTATCCAAATTCAAATATCGTAGAAATCGTCATAGAATCTAACAAACAGTATGTCAAAATTTAATAAATAATTTAACCCAAGTTCGAAATTGCATGATAGCTTGTTATATAGAGAAATCATGGAGCAGAAGGAGCACGATGAATCTATCGAAGCCAGATTGTTGAACGTTGTTTTGTCCGTCCGTGGCAAACAGAAGTAACATTCTACCATATTATATCTCGTCTGTGGTGTAGGATAGAGGTAGTAGAGTAGAGACCGGTGCGGTGCCCGGTTGTTCCCGGTCGAAGCTTCTGTGTCGCGCGCGGCCAGCAAATTTATATGGAAATTCGCCAAATTCGTTCTATGCCGGTACTCTCTTTCGTCCCGAGCTCCGAGGAGAGCTATGTAGTATACACGTAGTACGCATACACATACATACACATACACCATAACATCCTCTCTCTATCTTCTCCATCAATCCCTCTCTCTTTCTCTCTTTCTCTTTCTCTTTCTCTTTCTCGTTTGCTCTCGATCGAGCCTTCCTCGCAATTGTAATTTTCTCCCATATCGCACATACGTACACACATATATCGTTCTATCGTATTTTAACACGTAACCATGTTTTAAAGAAACGGAAAGGGGAAAAAAAAGAATGGATGTGAAAGAAATAAAAGAAAAATAAAGGAGACAAAAATGCAACTTTTTTTTCTACGAGTATAATCACAGATGACAAGAATTTCAAACGGGACATCATCCGCGTTGCTTCGCGTTTTGATTCGTGAGAAAGAAAAAAAATATATATATATATATATATAGAGAGAGAGAGAGAGAGAGAGAGAGAAAGACAAAGGAAGAGAAAGAAACATTAGACAAAGATAGAGCTAAGATAGAAAAAAAAATAGGAAAAAGAAATAGAAACAAGACAAAAAGAAAAGGACAAAAAACAAAAATAAAAAAAATCGAAAATAGAAAAGGGAAAGTAAGGGATGCCGGAGTATGGAAAATAGATATCTCGAGAACGGGCACCTGTCGGCGACGGAAAGGAAATGGTATCCCCGGTGATTCGTCGCCGAGAAAGGAACGATTTTGCGTCGTTCTGAAAATAAGAGGATGAACGTGTAAAAAAAACGAAAAGAAAAAAAAGAGAAAGAAAGAAAGAAAGAAAACGAGAAGGAAAGAAGAATAGAAAATGAAGAAATATGGAGGAAAGAACAAAGAAGAAAAAGAAGAAGAAGCAGAAGAAGAAGAAACGCATCGAACGGGCGGACGAAGGCAACACGGTTGGGGGTTGTAAAGAGAATGAAATGGAGAAGAGGAGAAACGGGGGTTGGGGAGTGGTTGTAGAAGGAGGAAGGGAGAGGGAAAGGGATGAAGTAGCCCCCGAGGAAATCGAATTTTCGTTTGCCGTATAATCGGTGAGCCGATGACACCGATATCGGCCGGCATATAATCACGCCCGAAGGCTAATAATCGGCCAACGAGAAAGCCTGATCTACGACAACGGTAGAGAGCGAGAGAGAGAGAGAGAGAGAGAGAGAGAGAGAGAGAGAGAGAGAGAGAGAGAAGAGGAAGGGTAGTGGTGGATGTTGCCCGTCCGAATAAGCAGTCGCGGATCAAAACGATTTCCGCGTGTCATCTCGTTGCTATTGCCGCCACCCCCATAACCAACGCCGACGCCGCCGTCGTCGTCGTCGTTGCGGTCGCTAAATCCACGAGTCGAGCCCTTAGGGCACCTTGAATTTTCCAACGACACGAGACACTCATAAACTCGTTAACTCGGCGAATAATTTACGATCGGACGATCGATTTAATCGATGCCCACCAATCTGCACGATGATTTTGAAAAAATTGAATAAACGCGGTGGAACGAACGGACGAAGGAAAGAAAGAAAGAAACATTTTCTTTTTTCTCTTTTTCTCTTTTTTTTTCAGAATGTTCTTCCACCTACTTTTCCCAGGATGCATTATTAATTTACATCTTTCGCCGATTAATTATCCACTCCATTACACTTTAATGGCAATTCGATTTTTCCACGGGAAAATATATACAGTAAATGTCGAACGTAGCTATTAACGCATACGACTACCTCTTGTAATGCCATTATAACAATACCCGTGTGTTAATACCAGCCATCGCGATAATCTAATTACGAGTTATTGGCTTTTCAAAGTGCGCGCTATCCGAACTGGATTATATACCTGGCCGATTATAAGAACGCCGATCGATTTGTTTACATCCTATGAACGATCCTTCTATCGATCGTGTACCTAATCCCTCATAAAAAAAAAAAAGAGAAAGGGAAAAAGGAAAAAAATACGAAGAGAAAAGAAACAATACATCTGCGTTCGCCGATTAACAAATGAATCGAATCCTTTCTTCGCAAACAGATACAATTATTTTCCCAAATGTATTCTCAGATAATATCTCCAATTTGATTATCTCTCTCTCTCTCTCTCTC
>NC_057689.1:1882496-1895240 GCF_014466175.1 Vespula pensylvanica
AAAAAATAAAAAAAATGAAGTATCAAGCAAAAAAGAAAAGAAAGATAAGAAGAAAAAAAAATCCCTCTATTTCCTACAACTTTCTCCTACTCAATGACTCGAGGACGATCGTATCGTCCTATGAAAAGAAAAAAAAAAAAAAAAAAAAGATCTAACCTATAACCGTATAAACTCAACGAAAAATACTTTCGATAGAAAGTTTAACAAAAGTTTAACATAGACCAAACTATTTCCAAGATTAAATAGGAGATATTCCTAATATAATAACGACGACAATGAAGATCATGACGATAACGACAGTTATCGAGTTAGCGACGATTTGAGTTAGTGTCCTTCCGATAAGTATCCTAAGTGTAGAGAGCTGACGCGGTGACGCGTAAGTAAATCCTTCGGGGATGTCCTTCTTCCTTGCGTGTACAAATGTACACCGCGCTCGCCTGCTGCCACGAGGTACGCATTAAATTACTTCCATCGATCGAGCTGTCAGGAGCATTGTACCGCTTGCGTTTACGTAACTTACGTTTGAACGATAGCGAGGCTCTAGGCTATAGAACTGCGACCACGCTCTTCGTCCTGCCGCCGCTGTCAATCGCAGACTCCCACCATCGACGAATGGCCTCTCTCGCAAAGTATCCCCCCTTCTCCACCGCCTCCTTTCCCCTCCTTCTTCCTCACCATCCAACCCAGCACCTACTCACTCGTTCCCTCCACGCTGTATCCCAACCCACCCCACCCCACCCCACTCCATACCACCCAACCCCACTCCACCCTAACCCAATCCACTCCTACTACCTTCTCGTCCCACTCACTCACGTTCTTCGCGTTCGCGTTACCCTTTCCACCAATAATTCGTTCCTTCACTCTGCCTCATCTTGCGTTGATACTTCTGTCCTTCGTTCGGCCCTACCAACCTCTTTCGCTATCTTTATCACTCTTTTTTTCTCTATCTCTATGTATCTATCTATCTATCTCTATTTCAGTCTCTCTGTCTGGCTCTTTCACGCTCGCTCTTTCAATCACTCTCTTTATTGTTTCTTCTTTATATTTTGATCTCTTCTCATGCTCCAATCAAATTTATTTAATATAACCTATCCGACGATTTAATATGACCTAACGCGTACAAAGCTCTGCAATATTTTTTTGCCTAAGCATAACTTACCTTTTGGTTGAACATAAAAAAGACAAAAATGGTCGTCTTTGTCGTCGCGTAGCTACGACAATAAAAATATATACGTCGATATGTAACGACGACGTAACGTCGATTACTAGCTTTGGGCACAAATGGTTAATATATAACAGATACGAGATCAATCGATTAGCTCGTAGTCATAGCGTCGTATCGAGTCGCTAAACGTCATACGTGATACCGAAATATCAATGATACGTTTATTTAAATAGAAATATACCGTTTTACCTGTATGAACAGCCAAGATGTCACCAATGCCAGGCTACTGTACTGTCCGTTAAATCGATAGTGATACGCGTAGAAGGAGAAATGATATAGATAGAAGAATCTGAAAAAAAGAAAACAGAGAGGAAATAATTAGAAAAGAAATTGTTTAGGTCTATAAGCAAAACCACAAATTTTATCGATGATATCGATGATGATAATAATAATAATAATAATGATGATGATGATGATGATGATTTAAAATAGGAATAAACGGTGATTAAAATATTAATATTTTCATAACTTTCATTTTAGTCTTTGCTGTTTTGTCTCGAGATGAGATTTAAAAAAATAAAAAAAGAAAACATAAAAAAATTACAAAAAAAAGAAAAACAGAGAAAAAGAAAAAACGAAGAAAAGAAAAAGAAGAAGAAAATGTTCTCGAGACGATCGCAGGATTAAATGGAGGATAATTAAAAAATTCCTTCGACGCAATCGACAAACTTTCCGATCTTATATCCGGAAAACACATAAAACTTATCTTTCTCATCGCGCCAAGGATTAATCCAGCACGGGCTTTATGGTAAATAAAACGCAGAAACGCTTTATCTCTTAATCTCTTCTTAACTGAATTACTTCTTTACGCTATTTCGTGAGGACTCACCACCACCACCCCCTATCACCTCCCACCCACTCACCTGGCCCCACTTTTATCCCCCATAGTAAACATACTATTCGTTTCTAATGTTTCTTAATCGTATTACTCCAAAAGCGAAATTTACTTACGATCGAAAAGAAATAAAAAATCGACGAGAATAATAAATATCTTTTTATATGTACGTATTTATTTATGTATGTATGTATGTATGTATTTATGTACATGTACGTGTACGTAAATACGTGGTGCCTTTTTTAACGTGATAAACCACAACGATGGCTTGCTCTATTCTTATCCCCTTGGTATTCCATGGTAGATATAGAAAGAGCTCGTAAAAAGGACAATAAATTACTTTCATTTCGTAGAAGAAAATGGGGTCGATGGTGTATCGGCGTATTGGCACCTTGCACCAACGAAACTCGACGTTTCAGACCTGACATATATCACACGGATCCGTGTGAGGACAGCTTCGGTGTCAACCTCGAAATAAATTAATTATAGAGAAAAATTCAATGCTAGAAAAAAAGAAAGACACAGAAAAAGAGAGAGAGAGAGAGAGAGAGAGAGAGAGAGAGAGAGAGAGAGAGAGAGAGAGAGATAAGAGATCAAAACGGATAATAGAGAATAATAATTTTTGTCAAAAAAATCTTACGATTTAAATAAAAGTAATATCGAGAGATACGTACAAGATATTACTCTCGATAAAATATTAAAAAATAAACATTAAAAAAAAAAAGAAGAAAAATTCTGATAGCTTATTCGTTGTCGAAAAAACTGAGTTACTCTATCTTTCTTACTCTCTCACTTTCTCTCTCTATCTATCTCTCTCTTCCTCTCTTTCTCTCTCGTTCTGGATGCGATAAGGATGGAGGGATTATAATCAAGTGATTTTTACGACGCGCTGTTACGGTATGGCCAATATTTGCGGATCAGGGTGGAGTCTAAGCCAACGTCGATGTGCTCTTAAGCGAAGCAAAAAGAAAGTCGATCTGGGTCGTACGTTCTAAGGGTGTATAGAAAGGAAGGACACGATAGTCCTTCGTGTGTACCTCCTTGACGACTAGGACGGCTAATTTCCTAGAGTATACGTCTATTCCTAGACTCCACTTTAATTTCATAGTTTCTTCTTCGTAGAAAAGGTAGAAAAAAAGAAGAAAAAGAAAAAAAAAAGAATTCTACGGGGAAGAAAGGAAAAGAAAAAAAAAACAAGAGTAGATACTTATCGAGTCGCTTCTGCAAATGAGTTCCTCACGTCCTTGCGAAAGATCGTGGAAGTCAAAAAAAAAATATATAAAATATAAAAGAAATAAAAAAATATGTATACAATTATATACTTTTATTATAATTTTTTTTATTTTTTATTATTTCATTTTTTGTAGATTCTTTTATTCCTTTTATTTTTTATTTATTTATTTTTTTTTGTTTATATTCCATCGTCCTCTTCTACGCACACAAGCATACACACAGAGAGATACACATATAAATATGGAGAAAGAGAGACGAAGAATCTCATGACGCGATTGTTCGGATGTAACTTTTCCGGAAGCAAATATAGCAAGTACGGATGGAATTTTCACAACGATAAAGACTTAATCTATCTTCGAAACTAATGCTACTCCTAAGCCAGTTGTCTCGGTATTACCTAACTTCGTGCAATCGAAAGGAATCGCGTTAAGTGCCGTCGTTGAAAACTTCAAGAGTGAAATTCCACACTTCGCGCCGTTTCGAACAAGTAATTCCCCGTTACGCGCACACGTTCTAACACACACACACACACACACACAGAGAGAGAGAGAGAGAGAGCCATCATCGGAAATCCTCAAGCCCTTTCATACATCGAAACTCAAGTTTCAGACGTTCTCAAATTCCTTTCTAGAAAAGTTTTGCGAAAGAAAAAAAAAAAAAAAAGAAAAAAAGAAAGAGAAAAGAAAAAGAAAAAGAAAAAAGAAAAAAGAAACAAAAATACAAAATAGGTATGCTCATTGGTTTCTAAAATTTTACTTAAAAATGGACGATCACCATACATACCATCGACATATCCGCAAACTCATCTTATAGAAAAAGATCTGAAAACTCGATTTTCATCATTTAATAGCTCGTACGAAACATTATTATCATATCGCCTGAGCTAAGGAATTTCGAAAGCCAGCTCCTTGCTAAGCCCCTTGCCCTCCTCTTTCTCTACCCCTTTTGAGAATCCAATGAATTCCATCGAATATTTCTCAAATATTTCAATATACATTGAGGATCGTCTATAAGAAAGAAAGAGAGAGAGAGAGAGAGAGAGAGAGAGAGAAGGAGAAAGAGAGAGAGAAACGTTAAGGATGCCTGGTTTCTTTAAATCGAACAGGCGATTTTCATACGGTGCACCGAAAATTCTTTTCGAGGATCTCTCAGGCCGTTAGTTCGCAGAAGATTAGATTTTCAAAGATAAGTTATATCGATAAAAAGTTCTGGCGAAGTGAGTTAGCTATATATAGATAAATAGATAGATAGATAGATAGATAGATAGATAGATAGATAGATAGATAGATAGATAGATAGATAGATAGATAGATAGATAGATAGATAGGAGAGAGAAAGAAAGGAAAGGAAAAGGAAAGAAGAAAGAATATCCTCGAAATCCGGCGTTACGTATTCCGAGGACATAAGCTCTAAAGTGTCCCACGTTGAGCCAAGCGCAACCATCCGACGACGATTCATACGTCTTTTCTGGGAATGGGGAGGGTAGAGGAGAGGGTAAAGAGCCAGAAGGAGACTCTCCAAACGCATTCTGAATTCATTGAATGGTACTACCACAAGCGTACTATCACTACTAAAGCCTCAACGGTATCAACACTCTCTCTCTATCTCTCTCAAATACTTTCTCTGTCTCTCTTTCTCCCTCTGTCTTTTATCATGAAATTCCAAAGATTACTTTCCGACTTTGTTTTATCAAATAACGAAAGATCTCGTACGATTATGTCCAATAATTATTTTCCTATATACATATATGTGTGCGTATGTGTATACATAAGAGATATGTAGAAAAGATTGAACTACAAAGTAATAATGAAAAACAATTGGTGAATCGAGTCTCCGACAGGTATGAATGAAAAAAAGAAAGAGAGAGGAAAGAAAAAATGAAAAGGTAAAATGAGGAAGAGAAAGGAAAAAGAAAGAAAGAAAGAAGAAAGAAAGAAAGAAAGAAAGAATAACAGAGGAAAAAGTGAACACTCATGGAGCGCGGAGTTAAAACGACGTACTCCCGCGCACAAACACACGCATATATATATACACATATACATATACGTAACATATACATATACATATGTATGTATATATCGGGTAATAGCGTATATAACACGATAAAAGCTTTGTCGGTATCGGCCGAGTCCACAGGGCACGGCATATCGTGGCAGGAACATTTTCCCTTGCATCCAGAAATTTTCCTGATAATGGTTTATTCTGGTTGGAAAAAGAGAAGGAGAGAAAGAGACAGAAAGAGAGAGAGAGAGAGAGAGAGAGAGAGAGAGAGAGAGAAAAGAGGAAGAAAGGTGGAACGAGCGTCCCGCAGCGATGTCCCGGTACTGGAAAGAGGGTCGCGTTTAGATTGGAACAAGAGGAAGTAAGTGAGGATAAGGGATGTGGGAGGGTAGAGGGTAGATGGCCGTCTCCATAACTGTACGGTCCACTCGCCTAACGTAAGTATATTGTCAATCAATCCACGGTATAAAAGCAATCTGAGCTTCGGTCGCGACGGGACGGCGGGGTCCCGCGGGGCATCGTCGGGACGACATGACCAGGGAGAAAGAAAGAGAGAGAAAGAGAGAAAAAAAGAAAGAAAGAAGGAAAGAAAGAAGGAAGGAAGGAAGGAAGGAAGGAAGGAAGGAAGGAAGGAAAGAACGAACGAAGTAAAGAGGCTAGATGGAGGAGAGAAGGAAGGAGGTGCAAACAATTCTCTTCTTTCTTCACAGTAGAGAGAAAGAGAGAAAGAGAGAAAGAGAGAAAGAGAGAGAGAGAGAGGGAGAGAGAGGGAGTTCTTTCTCTCTCTTTCAACTCTTCTGACCACTCCAAGAACGGCCCCAACCTAGCAGGATGAAGCGAAACTCCTGACGGAAATGTGCGTCCTTCTTTTTCATGTGTGTTTACTCTCGCTTGTTATATGTGTACACGAGCGACCGCTCGCTCGCGCGCGTTCTCGAGTGAGTATGCTTGTGTACATGTGTGTATTCTAGAAGCGCTCATTCAACGGGAGGACTTGGTATTACCCCCGGAAAAAAATATCGACGAACTACACGAATAGCTTTTTGATAATCGTGAATCATTGACGATATCGATCGATAGATAGATGGATAGATAGATGAATATCGTTGATTTTTTCTTGGAGATTCTAACACTACCGAGAGTAATTATTTTTTTTCTATTTGAAACAAAGCGATCTTATTAATTATTAAGAATGGATGAATGATCTTGGCGAAGTTTTTTTTTTTTTTTATATTACCGAGTATGGTTCGATAAAAGTGAATTGATGAGAATGAGTTAACGCGTTTGAAGAAATGACGGAGGTTAGATTGTCTTCTCTTGTCTTATCTTCCTATCCACCCACGCCCACCTTCAATCTTCTCTTCTATCCTCCTTTTTCACGGTAGTCTCTCTTATCTCGTGGTAGCCTTGCGGAAAATGAAATAATATTGTGAACGATGGACAGAAGGCGCTGAAGGACCGTAGAATAGTTACGGTCGAGTGCCGAAGAGCGAGCGGGCCGAATAAATACGCGACGGAGTTTTGCGTGATACGGATATGAGTGTGAGAGAAAGAAAAGATCGAAGGATGGTTTGGTGCCAACTGAGAATAGGGAAAGGGACGAATGAAACAGACGGAGAGTAAGAGAGAGATAGAGATAGATAGAGATAGAGAGAGAGATAGAGAGAGAGAGATAAAGAGAGATAAAGAGAGGATCGTGGGAGTCGAACACGTGATATCGAGCTTGCTAGGATATCGCAGATTGCCCGACTCACAAGAGCTATACGGCAAATCTGGATAATGTATTTACAGGATATCCAGTGTGTTCGATGGCCGTTTCTTCGTTCATTCGAGCGTCCATCTTTAGTGTAACGTTCGAGAGTGATCGCATCGAGTATTTTTAAAATAAATTTTCATATAAAATGGCAAAGATAGTTTATACATACATACATACATACATACATACATACATACATACATATATATATATATATTATATGTATGTATGATATAGGTATGTATGTATGTATGTATATATGCACGTATGTATGTATATAAATACACATGATGTACGTCTTTTCCCTAACTCGATAAAGATTTTCTATATCTATTTCTTTTTCAGAGGATAATGAGTACAGAAAAATTAAAGACAAATAAAATAAAAACTAAAATAAAATAAAATAAAATAAAATAAAATGAAATAAAATAAATGAAACGAGAGGAGAAAAGGAGGGAAAAAATTGAAAGAAATAATTTTCGATTCAAGTTATCCCAGGCAGTTCACTGGTAAATGTTTTTTTCTACGGACGAACGAAACTTTTAAAGAATGTCACTCACGTAAAGAAGAACCGTGCGAGCTTTTCGCTCTTTCATAAGATAATTATGCCTACCCGATCCTTCACTACTCTATCGTACGCCAGCCAACGAATGCAAAATCCTTTACACGCGTGTTGAATATGAAAGAGTCTCGAAAGGCAAGAAATGCGAAATATCGAAAGAGACAGGGGGAAAAAGAAGATGAAGAAACGAAAAAGACAGACAGACAGAGAGAGAAAGAGAGAGAAAGAGAGAGAGAGAGAGAGAGAGAATCATCCACGATCTAAAAACGAAGAAACACTCTATATAGGTTTGTCCAATGAAAATAAAGGATTCACACTACTTCGGTATTGTAGTCTCGGGTGTATTATCGTGGTCCACACATAACATGCACGTAAGCCGGACGTTGTGTGTATAATAATGTATATACTTACTTACAATATAAAAAAGCACCCATAATCCATGAGACAAACTCGAGCGGAATATAAACAACGACTTTTTTCTATTCGATATTATTATTATTAATATTATTATTATTGTCATATATATATATATATATATATATATATTGTTATTTTTATTATCATTTATTATGACAAGTCTCACATGTACATAAGCGTCGTAATGCAGTGGATACGCATTAAAGCGCGGATAAAGCTGCCAAGTGTACAATAAGAGAGACCCAAGCTTTCGAAAGCTTTCTCTTTCTCTTTTCACTTACAGACAGAACACAGTAGCAACAGTAGCAGTAGGAAACCTGTCTCACTCTTTCTAACACTCTTTCGAGTCTACGTCCCAAGCGTTGCTGGAATAACATGATTAATGATCCTAACTCGAGACCATGGAAAGAGATCATTTTATCACGCTCAACGGATTTCGAGGGCCAGGTGGGGAAGCCATTTTCTTGGAAAGAAACGCTACGAGAAGAGATGCTCTCCCTCGTATAAGTCCAACGAACGGTACGTGATTGTAATGCCTCGATATGTTACGATATATCCAACGAATGATCACTTTTGTGCGCTTGTATGTGTGTATCGAAAAGATGAACGAGATTCTTGTATACATAAAAAATAAAAAAGAAAGAAATAGGAAGTGTGTGTATTTTTATCGTACAATCTATGTTGCATTTATCGTTATCAAAATTATCATTTTCACAGGTTCATAAAAATTATTGATATATACGAAAAGTACAGAGATCATCAATTTTCAATTTGCAATCTTCTACGATCTTCTTTAAGAATGATTTAAAAGATCCATAAGATCCACATCCGTTAAGAGATTCGTATATTCTATTAAATATCTTTCGAATTTAAAATACATTATTATTTCTTTTTAATTAGCACGAAATTTTCGACAAATAGTAAGTTCTTTCTACGCGTGTCATAAAAGAGAAAAATGAAAAAAGTAACAGATAACAGATTGTGACAGGAGGTTTAACATTTTGATCAGTAACATCGATGCGAGCAATTCGAGCAAAAAAAACAAAAAGAAAAAGAAATAATTATTGTTTTTTTCGGACGAATCAAATGTCATTCTTTTTTATAATTTCATTCAACTTAATCTTTTTTGGATTGCATATCGTGAATAGGAAAAAAAAAAAAAAAGGATTTTTTTCTTTCAACATATCTAGACGATTAATAAATATTACAAGCTGAGAACGATTTTATCCGATATGTAGTACCGTGAAAATGCTTATGTTCGTTCGATAGTACCGGCCAGACGATATAAAGCCATGCTTTTGCCGATGTCGTAGCATAGACTTCGTACGAGAATCGTGGCCTTCGAACGAGAACTGAATTAAAGTTTAAGAGATCGCCGGATATTGGCACGGAACATCCGAGGACCATAAGAGGAAGAGGAGGAGGAGGAGGAAGAAGTATTGGAGGAGGTGGAGGTTGATGGTGGTGTTGAGAAGCTGGAGACCCATCTCGAGAATCGACTGCGAATCTTTTTGAATCTAACCGATCAATTTCGATATAGAACATCGTCGTTCTATCTGTTAAAGTAATCCTTGATCGATCTTATTACAATAGCATCGATCGCCAATAAAAAGATGATTTACTTTAATATAACGATTTATGAAATATTTAACCGATCGTTTACATACCTATCGTTCGATGGATAAAATTTAATCTAATTGAAAACTACAAAATTATTATAAGGATATATTCTAATTATTTGCCTGTTACCTGATTACGCTAAGTATCCAATTATACGCGTTATTAATTGTACCAACAAAAAAAAAAAAAGAAAAGGAAGAAAAAGAACAAAGAAGTAAGGGTAAAGTTTTTCACATACTTTAAAATATCAGATTAATATCTCTAGACAAACTTATATCAAAGAATATAAAAGGAGAATATGGAGGAAGAAGATTAAGATATAATAAATAAATAATAGATAAATAATAAATAAATAAATAAATAAATAAATAAATAAATAAATAAATAAATGAAAGGAAAAAAGAAAGAAGCGAGATACATAGATACGTATATACTAAAATATAGAAGAAAGATAACCGGAGGAAAGAAATTTTCACGGTGGATAGTTGAAAGGTGGCCGGATCGTGGCACGAAAGTGTTGAAAACAACGGAAACTAGACGACTTTCTTGTTGTCCTGACGCTATAACATCCCGCTAATTAGGCATTAGCGCAACAAACAAGCCCGTGAGATACCGTGTACCTTTCCCCACACCTAACTATCTCTTTCTCTTGCACCCTCTTCTCATGCAACCATAGAAACCATCCCAGTGACTTTCACGATAGCTTCCACCTACCGACGGAATGCTCAAGTTACAAATTAACTTGCAGAGATCATCCATTTCCAGCTCGGTGCACATTGGCTACCCTCCTTCACCTTTTCGCAAAGAGTGATCCAAAGGGATGCTCGAAAGAGAGGAAAAGAGAGAGAGAAAAAGAGAGAGAGAGAAGGAGGGAGAGGGAGAAAGGCAAGAGGGTTTCTAAGAATTCGTCATCTCATTACTTCGATGGTGTTAGAAATCGGCTCAAGGCGTGTCATTTATTTAACAAGGAAAATGCCAAAAAAATGTTTACTAATTTTCCTAAAAATAATAATGATGATGATGATGATGATGATGATGATAATAATAATAATAATAATAATAATAATAATAATAATCTTCCAAAGAACATTTTTACATTTTACTCAAATATCATAGCATCTTCTTATCCCTACCTATAAATAGATAGGTTAAATTTGAACGAAAAAAGTATTAAAAAAAAAAAAGGATAAAATAAATAAAAAGAAAAAAGAAATAAACAGAACATTTTCGTTGGCAAGGATTAACGATCTTAATTAACTGTATTACTCTCCATCGAAGAAACGATATCTTAAGAAGAATTTTCACGATATTTTCACGCTCGAGAGCGTTGCTACACTCAAACTCGATGGTTCTCGCTCGTCTGCTTATTTTCTTACGAAATAGATAGCAAAATGAAGCCGTACGAACGACGAAGGAAGATCATTAGCACAGACGGTATTATTATCACCGTATTAAACGGACGATGGTCTTCCAATGAAATGACGAATCAACGAGACGCGTTTCGATTACGCAAGAAATCGGAAAGAAGAGTAACGAAGTCGAACCAATATAGCAGAGCATGAGCAATATGGCATCAGAAGCAGCAGTAGCAGCAATGGTATCCGGTCCCATGGTAACGCCGGTGAGAATCTCCGGGCAAACATAACGAAGAAAAACGAAGGAGAAAAAGATAGATAGATAGATAGATAGATAGGTAGATAGATAGATAGATAGATACATAGAGAGAGAGAGAGAGAGAGAGAGAGAGAGAAAGAGAGAGAAGAAAAAGTAGGAGGGTTGAATGTTACCAATTATGAGGAATTACGCTTGATCGGTTCTAGGATGTGAATTCGCGCCTTGTGCTTTTGCAGAGTCTCGATAAGGGCCTTTACTACCGACATCAGAAAGAAAGAAAAAAAGAGAGAGAGAGAGAGAGAGAGAGAGAAACTACGTCGAACTCGACGAGATATTTTTGAGATATTTTTCGAGTTTATTCCTTGCATCTGACAAATACATCAATTGCTTAAAGCAAGAGAAAGAGAGGGAGACTGAAAAAGAGAGAAAGAAATACGATATTTCTCTCTCTCTCTCTCTCTCTCTCTCTCTTTATCCCACTTTCTCTCTCTCTCTATCCCTCTTTCTCTTTTTTTTATAATTCTCTAAAGAATCGAAGATACGACTTTAGAAGATGATATTCTACGAGCGATAATTTGAAAAATCAAGCACTGTGTTAATACGTACAGACGTAATAAAAAAGAAAGAAAAAGAAAAAAGAAAGAAAGAAAAAAAGCGAAGATGTTTGTATAACTCGGTACTACGTTACACTTTATGCCGAATAGGCCAAGTAATTGAACGAGCTACGGCGTAGTAGAAAATAAGTATCGCGGATGATCCAATTTCGAAAAGTTTTCCGCGTTACAAGATTACTTTTCGAACTTCGGATTTTTCTGCTCTACGAAAAAAAGGATGAACGAGGAATTATCTGTTCTATGTAAAAATCCTAAGGATATTTTTTCTTTTCCCTGTGGAAAATAATTCCTGGCAAGCGAATAGAAAAGGAAGGACAAAGGGAAAAAAAATGAAAGAAAAAAAAAAATACAAGAAAATAAAAAAGAAAATAAAACGAAGAGGGAGAAAAAAGAAAGAAAGAAAAAAAAATGAAAAATATTACGCTCCGCGTATCGATATATACTTTCTCTCTCTCTCTCTCTCTCTCTCTCTCTCTCTCTCTCTCTCTCTCTCTTTCTATATACATATATATATATATATAAATGTGTGTGTGTAAAAGTGTGTACGTATATATAAGAATACATACAGAGAAAAATATGTATCAACGAGCACAAAAATGGTCGTTCGATCGCAACTCTGTCGTTAAGAGCCTCGCTCGCCTTTCTACGAAGAGATTCTTACGGAAGGATGCTTCGATCGTTCGGGGTGTGACGATGCCCTGGCAACCGAACGAGTTTTCCTACGGCTACGGTCGAATCTTAGGAGGGTTAAAAGTAAGTCAGAGGAGAGAAAAATAAATAAACAGGAAAAAGGGAAGAGCGAGCTTGAGAGAGTGATAGAGAGAAAGAGAGAGAGAGAGAGAGAGAGAGAGAGAGAGAGAGAGAGAG
>NC_057689.1:1895391-1907891 GCF_014466175.1 Vespula pensylvanica
CTCTCTCTCTCTCTCTCTCTCTCTCTCTCTCTCTCTCTCTGCAATCACCCCTCTGTGATTAACCTCCATTACCGCTGTTTTCTGTCGCTCTACCTTCTCCACCACCACTATTCCACTCCAACCCTCCGCAAACCCCTTACCATCACGCTTCAATTTAAGACTCTATCTCTCTTCCTCTCTTTTTCTCTTTTTTTTTTCTTTCTCTGTCTTTCTATCTATCTATCTATCTATCTATCTATCTATCTATCTATCTATCTATCTATCTATCTATCTATCTATCTATCTATCTATCTATCTATCTATTTCTCTCTTTCGCTTTTATTTCCACTAGTAACACTATCCTATACTATCGCTATGAGAAAGGGATAAAATCGGCCGTTTCCTTCCTTCCTTCCTTCCGCTTCTTCTCTACGAAACGGAAGGAATCAGCTCGATGATAGTTTATTATTCTTTTAATGGAGAGCAACGACATCCGACGAGTGAAAAGAAAAAGGAATGAAACAGAAAAAGAGAAAGAGAGAGGGAGAGTGTGAGAGAGAAAGAGAGAGAGAGAGAGAGAGAGAGAGAGAGAGAGAGAAAGAAGAGACGTGGGAAGGGTGAAAGGGAGAAAGATTTTCACGCGCACCTGATTATTATGAGCTTTCCTTTAAAGATGTTCTTACTATCGGGGATCGTTAGTATTCGATATTCCAGCGGAACAAGTCAAAGGTAAACGAGATAATTAGGATTATGCTGTATAATTGATGGAACGTCCATCTTTTTTCTTTCCTTCCTCTTTGTACAAATACTCTCTCTCTCTCTCTCTCTCTCTCTCTCTCTCTCTCTCTCTCTCTCTGTTTTTCTTTCTCTCCCTATCCCTATTTCTTTCCTTACGAAATTTTAATTATTATCGCCAAGCATTCATTCGCCGTTTAATCACCTATCTTGCTTTAAATATAAATCCTTCGTCCATTCCTACGTAATTTCGCATTTTTTTATGATAGACGATATTTTCGTTGATAAGAGGTTTATATATTTCTCTTTCTAGAGTAAAAAAAGAGAAAGAAAGGAGAAAAACATTGAAACAAATGAAAAAGGACAACGACTAACGACTGAAAGTCCCATGCCACGATTGCATCGCGAAAGCTTAATCGCATTTTATTCATTATCAGAACAATTAGTTAGATATACATAACTATCTTACGTTAAGATCTTTAAATCGATGAATCGTCATACATTATAAAGGATCTCTCCTCCGAAAACACGTTGAGTTAGAATTCGGAAACAAAGTTTCAATAAAATATACATATATTTATATATACTGAATGCAAACACACACACACACATGTATGTGTGTGTATATATATATATATATTATATAACTCGATATAACGATATAGACACGCATATTGAGAACCGTATCGAAATAGCAATGCAATTAGCGACGGATCTTGTCCTCTATCTTATCCTTCTACTCTCGTGAAGTACTCAGAATCACTTCTCGAAGTGAAGAGAAGGCGAGCACTCGGTGCACTGTTATGGAACGACCACATTATTAGACCTTACCTACTGACGTTATTAATACGCTCGCTTGGCTTTCAAACGTTCTCTCTCTCTCTCTCTCTCTCTCTCTCTCTCTCTCTCTCTCTCTCTCTTCTCTCTGTCTATCTCTCTCCGTATCTCTATACGTCTACGACGATAGGATGAGGACGATGAGCATCGTACGATTTCTGTTGCATTCTCTAAGCGCGTCAGTATTGCACAAATCAACATCTTAGATTTGCAGATAGCTGTTTCCTATCTCACAATTATCTTACGTAAATACGTAGATATCGTAATTAGTAGACCCTTTTAGAGATACGAGTTACGAGTGGCTTCCTTAATATACACGACGATCTTAGCAATTAGGTTAAGAATGTATGAAACTTTATAAATTAGTGACCGCGAGAGAGCAAGGATAGAGAATACAAAGATACGATACATTTCCAACTCTCGTTATAGTGTATCCTATAGAATTAATTAATTGTGCGAATATCTATAAAGGGAAGAAATAATACACGAATTTGTATCTTCTTTTTCTCTTCTTTTAAACATTAAAAAACGATCGTGTAACGAGAAGTAGAGAAGGATCGATTAAAAAAAAAAAAAAAAAAAGAGAGAGAGAGAGGAAAAAAAAAAGAAAAGAAAAAACAAAGAAGAAGATACTCGTATATCACTTATAAAAAAAAAAAAAAAAAAAGAGGAACAATAAAAAGCAGAAATTCATACGTCCAATAGTAAGGGGGTAAGAAATTCTGACAACGAATCTCCCATCCGAGGATCGACTTTCGTTTAGGCCATACATACGAAACTCGAGAATAGAAAAGGTCTCTTCTTTCCCATACTACGTTTTCCAGTCTACGGTAGACGCCGGTCGTCGCCATTACTATGCAAATAGATTCGGAGTGACACGACGAGAATGGGCTACACCCTCGTGCACCTAACTGGCGCCCGTCAGAACACCGTTTAATAGTGTAGTTTCGCCTGCACATGCCGCTGCACTCCGACTCGCTTCAACCCTCCTCGTAGCCACGAGTCTCTCTCCAATAGGGGTAATGAAATTGTCCATGCGCGAGTCGGAACTCTGTGCAACTTGTATGCGTATACCTTCTATGTATACGTGTAAGAGAAAGAGAGAGAGAGAGATAGAAATATAAAGAGAAAGAGAGAGACAGAGACAGAGACAGAGAGAATCATAGGAAGGAGGGTGTTACTACCAGGGATGGCCGTCGTTTGTTCTGCGATCGAGCGAATACATTGTGTTGCGTGCCTTTTACGTGCCGAAACAGATTCGCGAGGATTTGCTTCAGTGTTTCAGAAACACGAATAAGTATACCATCTATCTCTAACTATACGTCGAGGTTTTCTACTGTTAAAACATTTAACATCAAACATTTAAACGATTACAATCTGTGATTTAAATAATTTATTATTGCTGTAAAATATCGACATGAGCATCGCTCATGTCTTTTTTTCCTTTTCCTATCTTTTCGTTTTTCTTTTCTTTCATTTCCTTCTTCCTTTTTTTTTCTTTTCTTTTTTTTTCTTCTTTTTTTTTATGGTATATCCCGAAGAATAAACTCGAATAAAAATTAATTTCGAAAAGTAACGAACGATTCTACGATTATTCTCTTCCTCCCACGACATTTATTTTATAAAACGCAGATATTTTTAATTAATAACGTGAAAAAAAGGGTTAATGATCTCCTTTAGAGAAAAGGGGGAAGGGGAGAAAGGGAGGGAGAGTGGCGAAAGTCTCGCTCGTTAATCGTCCGTGTATACATATACATATACATATACATATATATATACATATATACATATATATATATATATATATATATAGAAAGAGAGAGAGAGAGAGAGAGAAAAATAAAAAGGGAAAAAAATAGAGGGCAACGACCACGCGCAGCGTTATGTTGTAAAAAAAAAGGAAGGGAAGGTCTGAATATTTTTGTAAAAAATTTACCGTCTAATCTAACGCGCACCAAGCGCCCACCTTATATTTACCTTCGCAACCCTTATATATTCGAAGTTAAAGCACCGTGGGATCTATACTCATTTTATAAGGTCTCTGCGACGAGACAAACTCTATCATTCGCCCCGATAAGATATCGCGACACGAGGATCGCTATCATCCTCCTTTATTCTCATTAGTTCTTCATTATACACTGGAACTTAACCAATTACGGATGCACACACACACACACACACGCACGCACATACAAACACAAAATATTCATTCGTTATTTTACATTTATCGTGGACGATAATACGAAGAATTCTGAATAAACAAACGGATCTCACTAATCTTTATCTTTACTATTTTTTTTATTTTATTTTATTTGTTTCATCTGTTTTATCTTCCTCTCCTCCTCCCCCTCCCTCAGAAAATGGGATGAACTATGATCTCGAGGATCAATGCGATGACTTTTGTGCGATTTTTCTTAATAATTATCACTGATTATTTTATCTCTCTTTCTCTCCTTCGTTCTTTCCTTTACTAGCATTATCTCTGACTCACTAAACACGATAAATTAATTTTATATGCGCATAATTCGAACAGATCTGAGAAGGATGATCGATCTTTCGTAACACGGTTCAAGAAAATTACTCGAAGCGGTTGAAATGTAAGACGCTAAGCTCAATGCTCGATCGTCGATTAGGAAGCACAGCTTGGACGTATTAAATTGCGATTAACAACGTCCAGCAAAGATGTCGAGAGGATAATAAAGGGGGAAAGAGAAAAGAAAGAAAAGAAAAAAAAAAGAAGAGACATAAAAAGACAGAAGAAGAGAGAGAGAGAGAGAGAGAGAGAGAGAGAGAAGAAAAGAAAAGAAAAAAGATAAAAAAAAAAAGAGAGAGAGAAGGAATAACTCAACACATCAGCTGTTGTGCGAGAAGCTCGCGTTCTCCTTTAGAACTTTTCCTTCATATTCGCTTGTTACCGATCAATTTACGTCGGGCGAGAGGAAAAACGTGAGTGGAACGGTCTCAAAGGAACCGACGCTTCGTAATTGGGAATTTTCTTCTTCGGCAAAAGCCATCCTGAAAAGTCCAAAGAAGAATCTTCGAATATCAAAGGAAAATCCGAAGTATTCCATTCGCGACTCCTACTTCGCGAAAGATTCGGGAAACGACGTGTGTACTTACGAGAATGAGGGATTCTTCTTCCCCGACACGAAGAAACGAGAAGGATATTACGAGAGAAATCAATTTTCGCTGACTTGTTTCGCGACAGCTCCGCGATTTGTGTGTGTATGTGTGTGTGTGTGTGTGCTATGAACTATAGTACAGTATATGACGTAATATGTCCAATCTTCTCGATATTCTCGATTTTTCTATCTTATAAATAAAATTATAATATATATATATATATATATATATATATATATTTACTAGAAAACATATATATATATAAATTACACACGCAGACACATACACAGACACTATATATTCTTTACGTATCATAAAACTACAAGACGAGGAACTTTTTTTTACAATCTCAACGAAAAGATTAGCCCAAAAAGTTGCGAAAAAGAGTAATTGAAAATTTTTTTTAAATCACCTAGAAAACTTTTATACCTCACCTACAACAAACTTTTGCCCTATCTCCTTAACAAAAAGAAAGAAAAGAGATATATTATAATAATAATATTTGATTAATACGAAGGGGAATTATATCGATGGTAAATTTTTAACCAAATAAAAAAGAAAAAGAAAAAAGAAAGGTAAAAGAAAAAGGTAAAAGAAAAATAGAAAAAAAAAAGGATAAGTGTATTCGATCGAGAATAAAAAAGTACACATATCTACGTCGGTACTTTTGAAAATAACTTTTGCGAATAGAATTAAGAAAAATAAAGAGAGAGAGAGAGAGAGAGAGAGAGAGAGAGAGAGAGAGAGAGAGAGAGAGAGAAGAGAGAGGGTCGTCAAGCGCTTCGGAAAAAGCATTTTTCTATGCACGGTTGACAGGCTGCTTAGTATTCCCGTCTGTATGCACGGAGTCAAGACAATTAATTATGTCCCCTTAATTATCTTACGGGGACTAATTTTCTATCCGCTGTTTACGATTAATCATGCGCCTTGTCGTGCGGCAAATACCGTATGGATGGACCACGAAAGCTCGAATGTATATTCGTTTCTCTGCGAAACGACGACACCACACGGCTGAAACGCGTCCCGCTACTCTTTCTAATAACATTAATCACCCCTCTCTCTTTCTACGTGTCTTTGAATTTATCAAAAACTCCTTCCTCAAGATTAAAATTACGATAAAAGAAGAAACAAGGAAATTGTGAACGATCGTTCTTTCTCTCTCTCTCTCTTTTTCTTTCGTTTTATTTTTATTCCTTCATTCTCTCTCTCTCTCTCTCTCTCTCTCTCTCTCTTCTCTCAAAAAAAAATCGTAATCCCAATTATTATCAAGAATCTAACGACCGTAGTCGTAGATTGGTTATCTACCTACTTACATACGTGGATGTTTAAAGAAATTCATTCGTTTTAATTAAATTTCATCCGAATATCAATATTTTATTCTAATAACTAAGAAAAAATATATATTAAAATATATATTAAATATATTAAAATATATAAAAAATATATATTAAATATAAAAAAGAAGAAAAAGAAAGAAAGGAAAAATGAAAGAGAAAGGGAGAAAAAAAATACCGGGTAGCTCGAAATCGAACGTTCTTACACCCTGTCGCGAGAACATTGGTTCTAACTTACCTAAATAATAAAAGGGAAAAGAGAGAAAAAAAAGCAAGAGAGAAAAGAAAAAGAGAAAGAGAGAGAGAGAAGGAGAGAGAAAAGGAAAGCATTGACCGATCGTATATAGACGGAACGCGAAAGGACGATTCGTGGAAAATGAAGTCTCTTTCGTCCGTCGGTGCCGGAGCCAGACTTCTGTTCGCCTTGGCGCCAGTCTGACGCTCCTTCGCTTTTAACACCCCACCTCCTTCAGCTTTCCCTCTTTACCTCCTCTTCTACAGCCTCCTAGATACCACCGAGATACCCGAGACGAGCGTGACACCCTGATTAAAACGCCAACTCTGAGGGGTATCGAGCTCCTAGGGTTCGCACTTTCCTTTTTTGTTCTCCACCTCCGCATCTCTCTCTCTCTCTCTCTCTCTCTCTCTTTTTCTCCCTCTTTCTATCTCTCTTTCTCTCTCTCCCTCTCTCTCCCTCTCTCGCACACCTTCGCAATACTCTGTACGCGCCAAGTCCGGCTGAGGAAAGTAAATATGAGAAAGCGGACGAAGGACGGACGAACTAATTACACTTTTCCGAGATGCGACCTTCCTCTCTCTTTCTCTCTCTCTCTCTCTCTCTCTCTCTCTCTCTTTCTACAGCTTCACTATACTTCTCTCTACTTCCTTCTCTCGCTTCGACGATGAGAAACATATTTTGAAGTAGCTAACAGAGGGGTAGCTAGAAATTCACGATTACTTTCTCGTACTCCCTTTTACCAACTTTTTCGTTACGATCCTAATCGATTTTTTCATAGCTCGGTTAGTATAGGAAATTGTACGAATATCGTATACCGCGATAATACACGTAGAGTAAATGACAGAGATAGAATAAAAGAGAGATAGTAGATAGAAGAGTAGTAGTAGTGATGATAGTAATGGTGGTGGTAGTGGTGGTGGTGGTGGTGATGGTGGCGGGGTTGGGAACGAGGGCGGGAATGGATGAGTCGAGCTCTTGGCAAGAAGGGATAATTCGAGAACATCGGCCCCGCCTGATGCGAAACACCGACGTGATGTGTTCCACGGATCGCGTTATACGGGTATAGCTGATGTTTGCACTGTAATTTTCCACCTAACTCGGTACCCCGCTCGGCAAGCGTGCATTGCCGCCTGCGATCTCCCTTCTTCACCCTTCCTCCACCCACTACCACCACATTCTCCTCCTTGTCCTACGGTCATAATGCTGAAATAACACCCCTGGCCTGCCAACACAACCCTCGCTCGCGTTCACGAGACTGTCCTACTGTTAACCCACTACAACACGGATGATACCATATATTTCAACTACCAATACCTACGCACACTTGCCCGTAGACACCGCGACTCGCTTTATTTATATAATTGCTCAATAGCCTCAATTACGGACCTTATTCAATCATAATCATCCCCCGATGTTATTTGCGGACAAGCCCAGCTGATTGTAAGCACTCCGGCGCGCCACTTGTTACGGGCCGTCGACGCGTGACGTCGCCGTCGCCAATCTCGTCGACGTCGTCCTCGTTGTCGTCGTCGTCGACGTCGACGTCGTCGTCTTTCTCTCCTTCTCGTTACGCACCAACGATCCTCCTCTATCTCTCTTTCTCATTCCGCGAAACGGTTCTCGCTTTTAAGAAATACAAGATATCCTTCCCAATCACGGCTTTTTAACACTCGCTTATTCTCAAATGATTTAAACCTTGAAACGGTATGATACATATTTATACGAATCTTATTTCCAAATAATTAAACGAAAACGTTCGAGAATGCAAGAATAAGGAAATCTGAAAATTTGCTTGTTAAATAAGGAATGTGTGTTTATATAGACAAAGAAAGAGTGGATCTGTCGTAACTGTGTTGATCTAATGATCTCATATGTATTAGTGAAAAGAAGAGGAAAATGAGAAGGGTGAAAAGAGGTTTTGGAAAAAGAAAGATTATATATATATATATATATATATATATATATATATATAGAGAGAGAGAGAGAGAGAGAGAGAAAGACACGTGTCTCCTAATACCCAGCTCTACGTTAGTCAGCCAAGCGGAATACCGAAGGGCGAGTTGGCCCTTCGTCGGCTGAAATGGTAGCAAACGTGCGTTATCTGGCTGCTAGAAAGGAGCCAGGACTACGTTAAGGATCTAAAGTAAAGTGCACACCTCCCTTCCCGTTCACCTTTCCTATCTAAACCCACTGACACCTAAAACCACTGGTGTTTCTCGTCGTCCTCGTCTACGTCGTCTACGTCATCGTCGTTCCTTGGTCTTCTCTGCCATCTTTGACGACCTTCGAACTCAGTTCTATGTCAAGCTGACACGTTCTACCAACGACGACATAACCGCAGGCGTCCAGAAAAATACCGCTGACTCAACTCCGCCATTTTCTTGATCTTTTATCATGAAAAATTGTACGTTCTTTCTAATACGGGCACGAGTAATAATTCGCTAATAATAATTATATTTGTTGTACGGATATAAATGAAAGAGAGAGAGAGAGAGAGAGAGAGAGAAGAAGAAGAAAAAAGCAAACAAATATTCGCGATATGAGATTAATTACGAACCTTTATAATCGTATACATATGTACATACGTTTGCGATTGAAAAGGATTAATGCTACTTCCTATATAAATCGAATATGATTTGGTTCATAAGAAAATACCTATGTATATATATACATACACATATGTATAAAAATATCGATATTTTATATATATATATATATATATATATATATATATATAAGCAGTATAATTTTTCGTAAGATTAACTCTGTCTAAATATTTTCCTAGCCGACTGCAACTTACGATAACAATCCAAACACAATGGTATTAGTAATGCGAAGCCATTTGCATCCCCTTTTCCATCCCTACTCTTTCACCCCCTTCTTCTATCTATCTATTATATCCACGATCGATCATATTTTCTTTCGAGTGTACGAGACAACGAAACACTCGTTCGACAACGTTTCACGTTAGTTTCGTTCGAAAACAAACTTTCGAGAAAATAATGTTGTTGATGATGATGATGATGATGATGATAATCATGATGATAATCATGATGATGACGACGAAAGCGAACTCTACTTCTTTTCGAAGGTAAATTTAAAATGTCTACGAAACGATATAGCCGCAATATCTGTTCCTCCCTTCGCTTCATTACCCACAATTCACTGTTTGTTAACCAGGCCTCGATCGATCACTCGCACTCTCTCTGTCTCTCTCTCTTTCTCTCTCTTTCTCTCTTTCTACCATCTCTCCATCACATTTCGAACACATACGAATTTTATATATATATATATATATATATATATATATATATATATTCGATTCAATTACAGATCAAAATCTTTTTATTATTGACGACAACTATCACGAGAACAACAACGATAAGATACGATACGATACGATACGATACAATAAAACGGATTAGTTTCGATATTAACGAATTTAAATATCTACTTTTTCTATCCCTACAAATATATTTTATCTATATCCAATACATAATTCATTATCTATTTAAAAACTCTCTTTATTATTTCAAAATATCGTCTATGAACATTATATTGCGTGTATGTTCGAAAGAAAAAAGAAACGAAAAGGAAAACGAAAACAAAAACAAAAACAAAAATCGAAGAGACGCAAGTACGTAACTTCTAAGCCCCATGAACGTATCGTCAAAGCACTTCTCTAATTGTTTTCAATGACGCACGCAGGGCCATTCAAGCGTATGTAGTGAGTATACACGTATGTATGTATCTCCATGTATGTATGTATGTATGTATGTATGTACGTACGTATGTATGTATGTATGTACATATGTGCGTAAAGTGTGGATAGCGACCCTTTTAAATCGTCGAACAAATGGATGAAACTCTTACCACGGTTGAGGTTTTAACCTGTCGAGCCTGTAGAAGCAATTGCTTGATTGCGTTTATCCTCGGCCGTTTCGAAGAAATAAAATCGTATCGCGGAGTCTGTTCGTTCTTTCTCTTTCTCTCTTTCTCTCTTTCCTCCTCTTTTTCTTTCTCTCTGTCTCTGTCTTTCTCTCTCGTACTCATAGACCACCTTAAAAGAGCCCTTTTAACGTTCCCTCGTTGATTCTCACGATACGGAATGAAGTAGAAACTTTAGCTAAGACAAAAATCTAAAAGAATAGAACGCAAAGAAACTCTATGAACCTAAAACAGAAGAGAGAGAGAGAGAAAGAGAGAGAGAGAGAGAGAGACATGTGCATGTAAAAAATGTAATACAAATATTCGAGCTTTTCTCCCCTTCTTCTTCCTTTCTTTTCCTCTCTTTTCGTATTCTTTCTAGACCGAATAGAATGTTCAAGAGAATGAGTCCGACTATATATTGTGAATTATGATAGAATACTTAATAACGTCAACTTACGTTCAAAAGAAAGATATTGTAATATTTATGTCGCTCAACTGCGCGCGTGAAATTGCATAAGAAACAAAAAGTACAAGGAAGGGAGGAAAAGACGGAGAAAAACAAAAAAGAAAAGAAAAGAAAGAAAGTAAACAGAAGGAAAAAAAAGTTGAACAAAACGAAACGAAACCAAACAATTTATGGAATTAATTAATTAAAATAGGACGGCCCTGTTAATGGAAAGTGAAATGCACAAGTAAGCATGTAACTTGGATGCAACGAGAAAGAGAGAAGAGAGGTAATTAAACGTAAACATTGCAGTGGACACATGCATCCATTTCGTGAAAACGTCACGGTTCGTTCGTTCTCGGTTTCATCGTGCAAACTCGAGGTTATCGAAGTTGTTAAAGTTGAGAATAAGTACGAAAAAAAAAAAAATTGAAAACGCATTAAAATAGTATGGGATTCGCACGTTAACGTGAGAAATAATATACAGATTTTCTGTATACATACTCTTTCTTTTTTCTCATTCTTTTTTCCTCTCTCTCTCTCTCTCTCTCTCTCTCTCTCTCTCTCTTTATGCCATTCGCAAAGAGAGGTTCGATACTTCAGGTTGAATGATTGACACCTCGACTCGTTATCCTACTCACGTTGAAACACGCGCGCTAAAATAAAGATTAAACCTCGTATAATTCGAAATATTTGGATAATACGCTTTAAAGAAGGTGGTGGTGACGATGCAGAGATGAGTGGACGACAAGTAGAAGAAGAAGAAAAAGGAGGAGGAAAAGACTGCTAATAAAGAGATTCGAATTAAAATAGAATTATTTTTGCGCGTTATTTCTTGTTCGAAGGGTTGATTTCTTTTTCTTTTTCCTTAACTCGCGGATAGTTTTATCCGTAAGATCATTTTCATAGTAGTAGATAGTCGTAAAAAAGTAAATCGTAAAATAGACAATGAACTTCTTCGAATGATTTCTTTCGAAGATTGCTAAACTAGAAAACGAAGAAAAAACAGAAAGAGAGAGAATGTATACGCGTGTATGTATGTGTGTGCGAGATAGAGAGAAAAAAGAAGAAGAAGAAGAAGAAGAAGAAGAAAGGAGCAAACGCGAAAACTTCCTATTCCGTTTCCTATGAAACTAACATGAAAATACGTAAGTTTAGGTTGAATGCTTGCGTGTATCAGGATAGAACGATCATCGAACTTTCAGTAGAAACTATCGTTTCCCTTCGAGCGATATCCATTCGCCTGCATAGCAAGTATCCTTTTTTCCTGTGTGCGAAAGCAAAGCCGGTGGTTATCCTTGGAGTACCATCTCGGTTTTACTTTTCAGATTGTCGATCGGTGCTGATACGTGAACAGGTAGGTAGATAGCCTAGAGGGTTTTACTCGAATTTGAAAAAGAAATAATGTATTTGATTTTATGTAAGAATTTAATATGTAGGTATTAATGATTGAGACAGATAAAATAAAATAGTAGAAACGAGAAAAAAAGAAAATATAAGATATATATATATATATATATTAAAAATCAACACGAGAGACAGACAGAGATAGACAGACGGAGAGAGAAAGAGAGAGAAATAAAATATTCATAAAATACTTTCTAATTTTATATCAAACGATTGAGAACAATAATTTCAATGATTCGAGAACGATAGTTGCGTTAATCTCTTCGTTGTTCGTTCTGATCGTGAAGGGATTTAGATTATAAAGAGAGTGGGAGGGAGGGAGGGAGGGGGGAGAGAGAAAGGGAGAATAGGAATACGGAGTTATCGGCTAAACCGCATGTAAACGGAAGTCGGTCTTCTAATTAAAACCGGATGACCCATGGAAACAGCCGGTCTGGTGGTATTCAACTGTGGTCTCCTACCTCTCTCCCTC
>NC_057689.1:1910391-1916759 GCF_014466175.1 Vespula pensylvanica
CTATCAATATGATGTAAAATGCAGTGGTGGTGTCGTTAAAGAACTCCGACATTATGGCTTCCATACCTATAATAAAAAAAAACAAACTTACTTATGTACATCTATCAATTGTGTATATATATATACACATACATACATATACATTCGAATCACAAAAATCAAATTAAAATTATGTTGTCCTTTCGATCCTCTCTACGAACTTTACTAAAGTAAAAAAAGAAAATAAAACAAAACTCTTACGATGGTTTACGACTTCGTCTGATTGTCTCTCACAGAATAGAAGACGAAAAAGAAAAAAAGGAAAAGAAGGAAGTTCTCTTTCGTATACGAAAAGAATGAGAAAAAAGAGTAGAAACGAAAGTGACTAATGATCCTATGCTGTTAAGTTTATAAGACTCGATGGCACCCTCTTCTTAACCATCCCTCCTCTCACTCTCACTCTCTCTCTCTCTCTCTCTCTCTCTCTTTCTCTTTCTTTCTCTGTACTTCTTCCACTACAACAACAGGCTCTCTTCCGAATGAATGTGACCTTCGTTGTAATCAGAAACTTACACGTCTGTCCGTTCTCGATCGTTCATCTCTCCGAAACGTTGAATAAAATTAATCCTATTAACGCCATACGCACATCTATCCACGTAACTTTCAAATCGCATATTCCCGAATTCATTTAATTGAATTTTTTCATTAGAAAATTCTTTATGTTTGTTAACAGGCGTAACAATATTATACATTATCCAATCTTCTAATAAAACAATTATAAATACTTAAAATACGAATATACGTATTCATATGTTCGCTAAATATAAATTATATACCATACGATCATTCTTTAAGAGAAAAAAAAAAAAAAAGAAAAAAAAAAGTAAATAAAAAAGAAAAGGAACAATCGACAATTGCATTGCAGAGAGTTACGAAAAAAAAATTCCATAAGATCAATTATTTTTTTTCTTTCTCATTTTTCTTTTTTTTAACATATAAAAAAAAACAAAGGCAATCGACAATTACATTACAGAGAGTTAACAAAAATTCGTGAAGTAAATTATTTTATTTAATTAATTAATTAATTAATTGATTTAAAAAAAAAAAAAAAAAAGAGGAGGTGAAAAAAGAAACAGACGAAAGGAAAAAGCCATGTTATAGTAATTTTGTAAAATCAAAAGTTTGATAGTAAGGGAAGACCTTAATCATGACAAACTCGAAACAATTCGTGTACGAAACGTATAATCGATACTCTCTCTTTCTCTCTCTCTCTCTCTGTCTTTCTCTCTCTCTCTCTCTCTCTCTCTCTCTCAGTGTATACGCGTATGTGTATGTGTGTATGGCGATCGGCTGCTATCGAAGATTCGTTCGAGCGCGAGCTTGCGCTGCTATTAATCGAATAGTTTCCACGCAATTAAAAGTCCGACACATGGCTACCACGCGATTCGTTGTGTTTTCGCGATAAAATATTATACGCGAGCTTTCCGTTATGTGCGTTAAAACGAGACGATACATGACTCGATGGCGTTGGCGGCGATGGCGATGGCGATGGTGATGGCGGCGGAAATGGAGGTGGAGGTGGAGATGGCGGAGGTGGTGGCCGCACGCGTATACTCGTTTTTACGTCCGTGCGAAAACGCACATCGAGCCACTCTTAAATCTCAACGTTGTTACACCGAGTCGATTACGATTCGTTGCAATTTAAATTATGAGATAACTGGCTCGATTACACTCTCTATTTCTATCTCTTTATCTATGTTTCTCTCTTTCTCTCTTTCTACCTCTATTTCAACGTGAATCCTATTTAACTTGTTAACTTTCTACGAATAATATTTGTTCGTATATTTTTAAAAAATAAAAGAATAAATAAAGAAGGAAATTATATAATGTGAAAGTTGTACCATAACTAGACTACGATTACGATTCGTTGTAATTGATATTCTGAAAATTATTAATATTATTGCAATCAATCTCTCCTTTTCTCTTTCTCTTTCTCTTCCTCTTAATCTGTTATCTATTAAAAAAAAAAAAAAAAAAAAAAAAAAACAATCTTTCTTTTGGATTTTAAAGAAGATTTTTTATCGAGTATTTATGAAAATTAAAATTAAAATTTATTTCCATCATCAGTATTTCAGCATTTTAAACATTTGATCAGTGTTTCAAGTCCGTAGTATGTGTAATAAAATATCGATACGTAATATGAGTAACGCAATTCTAATATGTAATATAATTCTGACGCAATCCTAATACATAATTATTATTTATCCGGTTATTTGTTTCACGAAGTACTTAACATTAATTAATAAAAATACAGACTGAATAAAAATACTGAAGGAAAAAAAAAGGATTAAAAAAGGAAGAAAGAAAAAGCCGACGAGAAAGAAGAGAATTTAACAAAAGTACCGTAACGTAATACGTCCGATAGAATAGTGATTGTGTGAGTCGTACTATATCTAATGGCGTGTTTCCTAATGCATTGTAACGATATGGAAAGCCACGGGGGAGCACACGGAAATAATAAAAGAAGTACCGCCAGGGCGTGTCGTCGGCAGGTCACGAGAGTGTAAAACGAGTACCCAGGTACGTTGAAAAATACGCCGTCTGAAATGTGATTAATAACGCTCAGTATAAGTTGACAAGCTTGCAACTAACATTGACTTCTTAATTCCGTGCTACATGGAAAAAAAATATTTGCGACACGTATATAGCTACATACGGCTCTTTCGATTTAGCTACGATAATTGAAAAAAAATTTCTTTTAAAAATCGTTGTACCTTCATTTTTTTAATCATATTCTATAATGACGAACGAATTAATATATATATATATATATATATATATATATATATATGTATGTATGTTTGTATATGTTCGTGTGTATATATATGCGTGTTATTAACGCACGTATATATCGATCTCTCTGTACAAATATAATTCAATTATACAAAATATTAATAATCGAATTAATACACATATCGATAATAAAATAAATGTAAAATTATTACAAAAAATAATAAATAAATTCCATCGCGTATTACCAATCGAAAATTCATTTCTCTTGTTCCTCGATCGTTTATCGAAAAAAGAAGGAAACGTTGAAAAGTAAATGATCGTCGAAGAGAATCTCTTTCGAAGATTCGTTCTCCTGCAAAATATTACAGAAAGAGAGAGAGAGAGAGAGAAAAAGAGACAAGAATACAAAGCGTATATTATGCGAGCTGTAGTAGGGTGGTAAGAATGACGGTGCTAGTGGATGAACGTAGTCGGAAAGAGGAGGATAAATGAGCCGGAGACTAAGGGCGAAACGTCGGATAATTAGTTTCTTGATCCCGAGACAGTAGGCGACACAAAACACGAAGAAAACGAGGATCTCTAAGAATTCTAATGCCACTATTGGTGCGTGACAACTGTCGTTTTTGTTCTTTGTATATTCAAAATGATGCTTGGCGAATATGGTGATGTACATAGCTTGGAGAGAAATTAAAATAGAATATAAAATAACTAAATAACTGCAAAGAAATATACGTAAATCGAACGTCTTACAGTCAATAATAAATTAAAATCTATAACGATCTGGATTTACGTATTTAGTTATAAATAATCTAAACGTCCTTCGATCTCTGTAATATAGAAAAATGTAATAATTATTAGAAAATGCGAATATATGTTACCTTGAAGATACAAGTTAATAGCAGAGACGATACGATCTCTTCGAATTTCCACAAAGGACTGATCTAATCTCCAAAGTGAACCGAAACTCGATGTTCCTACATATTTACAATATTTATTTACGTTGAAGACTCTCGACCTCGTCGAAACCTTCGCGTTTCTTAGAACATTGTATAGGTATCGATTATCTTGAAAAACAAAAATAAACAAAGTTTCCACGTAAATTTTCTCTCTCTCTCTTTTTCTATAACATTATATAATTTTCAAATCATACGCTCAAACACAAACGTATATAAACATATATACATATACGTATATAGATTTTTGAAATATTATTTCTCGCGATAAAATCAATTGTTTTTCCATGATAAATAAAATAATTAATCCGATGATATCCGATGATAAATAAAATAATTAAATATCTATCTGGATATATAAATCATAATTTCGAAAATTATTTAAATGGTAATAAGATATAATTATCATAACGTAATTATGAGCTTATCTGAATGCTAAAGAAAAATATCATAGTTGTGTTAATATTATATAGGATAAAAAGGAAGTTCGATAGTACATTCATGGGCAGGATTTCAAGGGTGTCTTCATTTGAGATTCGATTAAAAATGGTGACATCGCGGGACATGAATCAGTTCTATATATCGAGTGTCCTCACGCCGAAAGGGCTTCTTACGTTGGATAATGTCCGGATAATGCGCTCATTTAAATGCATGCTAGCCGAGCATTACTTCACGTTGGTAAGCCAAGGGCTCGAACAGAGAAAAAGAGAAAGAAAGAAAAAGACAGAGAGAGAGAGAGAGAGAGAGAGAGAGAGAGAACCAAGTGTATTAGGTCTGATCGCAATAATAGCACCCTTTTCTGTAGAAAGTCTTCTTTTCCTTCATAAAGTATTTTTCCTTTGGAAAAAGTTCACTTATATCGAACACGTAAAAATCTTTTTCGATTTCGATTCGTCCATTACAAATACGAAATTAACATACGATAACAACCTATCTAACAAAGTATATATATATATATATATATATATATATATATATTTATAAATACTCTCATTTCGTAAATGTAAAAGGATCACGCCCGATATGGCGAATGTAACAAGCTTTTGTCTAAAGGAACGAAGGCTAATAATGTGGTTAATCAATGGTCGAGCTATACCACCTCCTCTACATTGACTACATTCTGACCGCTGACAATTTCGCAGAGACCTCGAAAATCAGCGCGATCTAATGGACATAATATTTCTCGTTGACCGGTCACGATGTCCTTTGAGTAGCGTTCAAAGCTTTCCATAGAATATATATGTAGTATATATGTTATAATTTATATACCTAGATGGGGTGCAATGGTATATAGCAGAATTATTTATTGACCCAGAAACGATATCTATTAAATATTTTTGAATAATACGAATATAATAAAAAAAGGAATATTGTCGTTTTCCAGTTTCTTGAATCGATTTAATACAACGATATGTATCCATATGTATCCATTATTTATGAGAAAAGCCGTATGCATGGCATTGCCGTTGCCATTATGTCCCATCAGAAACATATCCACACTTTGTTGATAGATATGTACAGGCAACCAACCCACGGTCCGTACAATTTTCTCGACAACTACGACCTATGACCATTCGAAATTCCATCAAGCATTTCCAACAACGGAAGCAACGATCCCAACAGTTCTACGTTTGACAAGTCTGTTTTCCTGCGTTTCACTAGCGGTCACCCTTGGTGTGGCCTTTACGTGCGAATAACCTTTTGCTTATATATATATATATATGAAAATTATATATTTCGTATTATAATATGTATATATGTATGTATGTATATGTATGTGTGCATATATATATATATATATATATATATATATACACATATTATTTTCAAAGCACGAAATCCAGCAAACACAGTAGAATCTATCATCTTCGGTTCCAAACAAGTACATATATTTTATCATAACATTCATGTCTTTTTTCTCTTTTTTTTTCTCTAATATTAAAGAATAATCTCTATCGTGTTATCTTTTAACATTTTCGATTAAAAAAGAAAATCGACAAGTTCGAAGAGAAAAAACTACGCAATTCAAAAAGTAAATTGTAAGAAAACTCGGGATCTTTGTTTGTTAAATGGATGAAAGAGAAAACAATATAAAGAATGCGACACGTTGGTAGTACTCTTGAGAATGCGTTTACGGCATGTTGGATAGTCGATCATGCGTTACTAACACGCTTTCCTGCCGGTTACTCTCCGGTTCTTTTGACATTCCATTATGCAAAATCGCTGTTCCCGAGCGGAAGTAAATGCTGAATGACGCGTAGACGATTTCACGGCGACGTTACATCGTCGGAACGCATCATTTCAGGCGTCGATTAAATCGTGATGTAAACTAAGTAGTATATACATACATATGTACATATACATACGTATATTTATTTAACACTTCAATAAAACTAAAAAGAAGAAAAAAAAAAAGAATTTTCTATTAGAAAATTTTCCTTAAAAAATTAGGAAGCGATTATATGTATATATATATATATATATATATATATATATATATATATGCGCGAATAAATTTATTTATACTTCTGATAAATATTAACAAATTTTTCATATTCCACCAGTCAACTAAATCATTTCACATCTTTCCTGATAAAAGAATAACTATATAATTTCTTTCTCGATCCAATAAACAAAAAGAAA
>NC_057689.1:1916769-1921469 GCF_014466175.1 Vespula pensylvanica
AAAAAAAAAAAAAGATTTAAAAAAAGAAACAAAAAATAAAAAAAGAATCATTACATCCATATCCGAATTGTGTTTATTTTACGATTAATTAATCTATTTATCAAAGTTTCCTGATCTCCATTCTGCAGTCAAATTTTATTTTCATTTTTTATCTTTATTCGAAATAAATTTCATACGTATGCGTGTCGACTTTTCGATTAACCGATCGAAAATCATTCTTCCTTGTAATAATAGAATAAAAAACGAAACAGTTTCGTACAAGTGCATTCGGATGTTGTTTAAAACTCGTTACCACGTGTTCGAAATAGTCCACAGTTGGAGTATAGTGGCCAGTAAAAAGGGTAAAAGGAAAAGAAAAAAAAAAAGTGAGAGAAGGAGAAGGTAAAGGTTTGGTTGGAGAAGGGTCGAAGGAGGAAATCGCGAGGATTTTCAGAAAAGAAACTCGGAGAAGGATGACGGATGGAGGGCAGGAAGCGACACAGGAACCGGAACCCATTACTTCAGATAACAACTTCCCCGAGGCTTCCTTTCCTTTCCTTTCCTTTCCTTTCCTTTCCTTTCCTTTCCTTTCCTTTCCTTTCCTACACGACTATCCTTTAAACTCGATATACGCGTACACATATACTCCCACACATAGAAATAGAGAGAGAAAGATAGAGAAGGGCTACACTCTAGGATCTCTACAACGCGAATCCGGAAATTTAGCGCTCCTTTCGCCATTTTGTCGGTTCTCGTGCAACTGGTGGCCTCGCGATACCGTCGGACCATCCAAACGCGAGTAGAGAATTTTAGGATAAGCTAGTGAAAAGCCGAGCAACGTATATACCAACGTATACACCTAACGTTTTATATATATATATATATATATATATATATATTTATATAATATGTGTGTGTGTGTGTCTGTCTATATATCTACCTATCTACTATTATATTATCTACTATATATTAGCGTGTACTACGAATTCGAGATTTAATTTAATGCAAATCGGCTAAACGGGGGATAAAAACGAATTTCTATGTAAAACTAAGTAATCCTAAAGGTCCTTTTGAAATTTCTTTTTCTTTTTTTTTTAATATGAAATAATGACTACCGTTTAACAACATTGACGTTAAAGATCAACGAGACGATTCTTACTTATTAATAAATTTAAGTATGTGTGTATATATGTTGTATTTACATCGATAGCGGAAGATAAGAGGAGGAAATGGGTTAACGTTCGAACAGGAATGTTGAAATGGAAATGGGAGACTATCGAGAGTACGAGAGGAGGATAACGACGACTATGGCAATACACCGTTTGACGGCCTCTTCCTAAATGGACTTCGAGCGGGTTACCCAACTGTTGCGCCTTCATCAGAAATTTATGCAGAATCCTCGGTTAACCGTCCCGGCCAATCAGCTTTGTAACGTAGCTAACGTCGTACCGACAAGGGAACGAAGAGAGTAGTCTCGAAATACACCGAGGCTGTGATTTAGTAAAAAAGGAGACCTTAAATATTTCATTGAGCCCGTTTGAATGTGCATGTGTGTGTGTATGTATTTTTTGTTGTTTTTGTTCTCCTTCTTCTCCTTCTCCTTCTTCTTCTTCTTCCTCTTCTTCCTCCTCCTCAGCTCGACGATGTCCAAAGTTAACTCGATTAAGTACCAAAAGTTACGACAAAACTTCCGTAAAATTTTCGTCAGGATAACGAAATACTGAGAGAGTTTAATACTAGCTGAGTTCAAGCGAATATCAAAAAAGAAAAGATAAGGAAAGAAAAATTCGTTCGAATCGAAAGGACCTTATTTTTTTTTTTTTTTTTATATCTTTTTCTTTTTCTTTTTCTTTGTGTCATTATACTCACCGACCAATGCCAGAATCACGGTTAAGAGAGACGCGGCTGGAAACGACACTGGCATGTTGAATTCCAACATTTGTAGGAGATCCACTGTAACAGAACGGAAACGGATTATCGATTAATGGGCTTCGACGTAGCGTTCTAGTTGACGGGAAGTATGCTCTTCTCTTTCTCTCTTTCTCTCACTCTTTCAAAAAAAAAAAAAAAAAGAAAAAAAGAAAAAATACATGCGGACGAAAATATTTTTGAAGAAATCGACAGTTTCTTCTTCTTTTTCTTCTTTTGTCTCTTTTTTTTTTTCTTTTTTCTTTTTCTTTTTTTTTTTCCCTTTTCAATCCAACGTTTTTATAAATAATTCATTATAAAGATCTCTTAATAAAGAAATACATCGAAACGATGACATGCAGGTATGATAAATAAATAAATAAATAAATAAATAAATAAATAAATAAATAAATAAAATATGCGAAATAATAAAATGTAATCAGAATAAATGAGCTAACAAGATAACTATAAATATAATAAATGATTCATGATATCGTTGAAATACATAGAACACGATGCTTCGATGAAACATTATATCATCGACATCGTCGATGCCGCCCAAGCCCGTCAGTATCTATGAATTTAATATTTATTAGATTTCCGGCGCGAAGATCTCGCCTGGCAGCAGGTTATTACGAAAGTGGAGCATTCTGGAGGCATCGAGGTCGAAGCGTTCAAAGAGGCGGGGGACACTTCGAAACTCGATAAAAATTAATTTTAAAACTTTGTCAATCTTGATTTAAATTCCCTCGAAGTTCGTCCGTACGCCGTGATAGAACCAAAATCCGTACAGAGTAATTCTAGACGAACTAATACGTTGGTCGATGTATTTCTATCTTTATCTCTCTCTCTCTCTCTCTCTCTCTCTTTCTCTGTCTGTCTCTCTCTCTCTCTCTTTGATCATCGGATGCACGATGTTAAAAATAGACGAATAATAAGAAAATAAGACCATTAAAAGATTTTAAGAAATAGAGACATGGGTGAAAAGTTCTTAGGTAATTTTAAAAATCAATAATTACTTTTCTTCCAGACTTTTTACACTAATTGTCTTTTTTTCTTTCTTTTTTTTTTTCTTCTTCGCTCCTCCCACCCCCACCACCACTCCCACTTTCAGAATACCTTTCAGAAGCTATGGTCTTGTAGTTTAATAATCCGAGGAAAGGGGAGGAGGGAAATCAGATTAGTCTGAACAGTCTCGAGAAGAAGGGAAATCTAAAAATCACGTAGAAACTTTTGGTCCAGCTAAAAACTTTTAACCCACCCTGTATAAAAAGAAACGAATTAACAAGCTCGTATGAGATAAAATAAAAAATCATTTCAATTGTGTTACGAACTAATGTGTAAGTTTTTTTTTTTTTGTTAATTCTCTCTCTCTCTCTCTCTCTCTCTCTCTCTCTCTCTCTCTCTCCTTCTCTCTCTCTCTCTATCTATCTGCCTATCTATGTTTGTTTCTCTTTCTTTCTCTTTTTCATGCGTCGTCGTCCCTGGTGTCCTTTTTTTTTACGATACGACCTGCATCGTCGGTTACAAATTTTCTCGACAGTCCTGGAGATTCAATGAATTTTAGATTTTAAGTTATCGCCGACTAACTGCCGTTCCCCCGTTGGTTATTAAAAACTCCATGGCGTCTTACTTCGTCCCCTAACTTATACACCACAACAGTTTTCTACGTAGCGACCACACTACTATCTCGTTTACGGCATACTAACATCTTTCTTTTCTTTTCTCCTTTTTTTCCCCGTTCTTTTTTTTTTCCTTCCTTTTTTTTTCTTTTACGGTCAGCAATATGCGCGTCCTCGTTGCTACTAACTCCTCGCTCGCCCTCTTTTCCCCATGAAGATAATTCGAAAGAATTTGCAAAAGAAAATCGAAGCGAACATGCAAAGGACAAAAAAAAGAAAAAGAAAAAGAAGAAACAAAGGGAAAAAAGAGACGAACATACGCATTGATATCGATACACTCGAGAGAATTATATATTTCTATTAGAGTTCGATGACACTACGAAGTTTCATGTAAAAGTCACGTTCCACATTTGCGCATCAAGCTATTGCTTTATCTTATCTTCCATGCCAACTCATATATGTTTGTTGTTATTATTATTATTTTCTTTTTAATGACCTCTACATAGAACATAGCACGTAAAGCATACACACGCATGGATATAAACAGAGTGACATTTTCAATATGCATTCCGTTCTTGTCATCGATCAAAAAGATTTCAAGATATTCAAGTTGTCGACAAGATCGATCAACGTTATCGATCATATCGATCTCCGTGGTAAAACAAAATATCTATATATCAACGAAACGATAACGAGAAAGGTGACTTTTTTACAAAGATTCAAACGACTCGACTTGATAGAGAAAACTGATAATAAAATAAAGGAGAATAATAAGTCGAAGATGAATATCGATAGAACATAGAATTAAAATTTTGACAGAAATTTGTTTAAGCGAAACATCCCAAATTCTAAGCATAGAACATAGATAGATAAATAAATAGATGGATAGAAACATACATACATAGACATATATCTATGTATGTTGTGAGAGAGAGAAAGAGAGAGAGAGAGAGAGAGAGAGAGAGAGAGAGAGAGAGAGAGAGGGAAAGATCTAACGAACATGAAAAAGGTAACGTCGGTGTTTTTCCATGCAAATTTGTATTTCAAACAATTACCTTACGAAAATAGCCTTCCGTGATCTAACTGTTTAAACTACTGTTTAGACAATAATTTTTACGTTCACTCTACGCTCTCATAACTGCATAGAAGCCGCAACCTCTCTCTCTCTCTCTCTCTCTCTCTCTCTCTCTC
>NC_057689.1:1921574-1933705 GCF_014466175.1 Vespula pensylvanica
TCTCTCTCTCTCTCTCTCTCTCTCTCTCTCTCTCTCTCTCTCTTTCTCTATTACATATATCTATATACGATTTAATTTGACTAATCTGTCCTTAGACTCATTTGATGCAGCCCTCTATGTCACCCTTTGCTAGACTAACCTTTTCATTTGTACGTAAGTACTATAACCTAGATCTACTCTAATCTGTTTATCGTAAGTACTTAGTACCTTAGTCTCCTGATTCCCCTTTTGTCATTTTTATTCCAGATACTTCCCCCCGTAACTAAATTAACAAGTTATATACATACCATACATACATACATACATACATACATACATACATACATGTGTGTGTGTGTGTATTTTTTCTCTTTTCCTTCTACTTTTATTTTTTTGGACTCATAGGATCGTCCTAACGAAACGGAGCATCTCTTAAAGCGCGTTAGTCAAACAAAATGACAAATTGAACATCCCTTTCAGCCGGTCTTCTGGTTCAAAGATAAAGTCAAGCGGTACGAAGGTACAAAGCGATATTCCAGGAAGTTGGCAGGAGCTTTGAAGAAGAAACTTAGTTCGGGACGTACACATGCAGAGAGAAATAGAAATAGAGATAGAGATAGAGATAGAGATAGAGATAGATAGATAGATAGATAGATAGATAGATAGATAAAATAGATAAAGACAGAGAGAAAGAGAAAGAGAGAGAAAGAGAGAGAAAGAGAGAGAGAGACCACATCTGATGCCGAAAGGAAGGAAACAACGAGGAAGATATCGACTTAGAAGATACCTTTGCTCTCATAGATGTTTGTCGACTATCCGGTGAACCTGCTCGATTTTGCCAAGGGTCAAATTTATATGTAACCAAGGACAAATGGTTCTATATCCTGCAAACAATCGAACTTTCTCTTTTCTGAATATATATATATATATATATATATATATTAGATTTATATATATTATATATATATATATAAATCTAAAAGATCAAACGGTGCGGTGTAACGTGAAAAATATGATCCTTTGCAAGATATATTTATCTTCTGTCGCTATTAGATTAGATCTTCAAAAAGCAAACATATTTTTACTGCCGACGTATCTCGATATCATTCCGTACGCACAATCTCAAAAGATATTCTTAAATTTAATTGTAAATCATTCTGAGTACTTTGTATTTATAAAAAGAAGAAGAAAACAACATTTCACATTGTTACAATGAACGTACGAAATGAGTCAAGCTTTCTCTTATCTTATCGTTTTCCAATTAACTGATAACTTTGTATCATCTTTTTTTTTTTTTTTGATTATCAAAAATTCGATAATCATTGACAAGAAAAAAGTAAACAAGAAAAAAGGAAAAAAAAACAAAGGAGCAAAAAAAATTACTATTCTCTAAACATTTTTAATTCTATTAACGTCTCAGAGATCTTACAAGGAAACAACGATCATAAGTTCACTCGGTGAGTGTGTCATTCTTAGAATGTATAAGTAAGCTCACGTCACACGTGACTCGAGTTCAATTAATGAAGAGGTTACGTCCATTGGTATCGAGTCTTGCCATTTTATCACGTTTATCTCGCAAAAACAATAATGATCTAAGGATCGAGCGACATATCGATCGTTTTAATTTGTTTCTTTAAAGAAAAAGATAATAAAAAAAAAAGAGATAAAAAGAAAGAGAGAGAAATCCTTATCTTTTTTATCTGTCGTCAGTTGAGATTGTACACGTTACAATTCGTATTAAAAGAATTATTATAGTTAATTTTACTTAATTTAATTATTAAAAATACAATATATAATTATAATAACATCGTTATCGATTATTAGGTTAAATAACAACTTGCAAAAAATTACAAGATATACCACTCAAATATGATAGAGCATGACTCGGTCGAACGATTTATGAATATGTATATCTATAGGTATAGGTATATCGTATGTATATCGTATAGGTATATGTATATATGTATTTCCTCTTCTTGATCTCTCACATAGCTTGTTAGTAATGCGCAATTCGAAAATGTCGATGCAGTTCGATACAGTGAATCGTGAATACTCGTTAGCGAATATTATCCTCATTATCAGGTATTAAGCCTACTGTTCAAGCTACAATAGTGCTTATGGCTTTACGTACGATTAAAAAAAGTCAACATTAACGTATAAAGCTATTTACCGGTTTGAGAATCGTATCGACGAGTTCGATCGATTAATTCTAACGAATATCTATTTGTCATACGGATCGCGAGTAAATATTTCTATAAACGAATAAAGAAAACAATAACAAAATCATTTTTAAATAACCGATCTTATAAATTACTACTTCTTTTTCTCTTTTTTTTCTCTTTTTCGTCAATTCTTTCTCTGTTCCAAACTGATCCAAAATCCACCTTCGATCTTTAGATTGAACGATTTTTTATCGAAGACGACTGGGTCGGGCGTTTTACTCGTACGTTTGATAATAAATTTCTTAAGAATATTTACTATAACTATTTTCGTTTCCATTAGAGCGAAACGTTCACCGATACATCTTCTAGGGCCCATGCCAAACGGTAAATAAGTATAAGGAATAATATTCTGTTTGTTTTCTTCGTTGAATCTTTCCGGATCGAATTTTTCCGGATCCGGGAAATATTTCGGATCGTGATGAAAACCGAAAGAGGGAATCCAAATTGATGTATCAGGCTCGATGATAAAATCTTTGCCATTTGGTAAAGACGAAGGAATGACTGTTTGTTTAACACAAACTCTGTCGAGAAAAATGGCAGGTGGATATTTTCTTAATGTCTCGTTCATGATCATTTCCATGTACTCCATCTTGGAAAGTTCCTCGTAAGTGATTTCACCGTTGGTCCGAAGCAATACTTCGTTGATTTCCTGATACAATTTATCTTGAATTTCTGGATGCACTGCCAATTCGTGTACCATGAAGCACATCAATGTCGAGGATGTGTCGAAACCAGCCAAAAAGAAGATAAAAGCTTGAGCTACGATATCATTAATATCCAAATTACTGGATTCTTTATCTCTTGCTTGCATCAACAAATGAATCATGTCTGGTCTAATGATACCTTTCTCGTCACGTGCCTGTACAGTCTCGCGTACTACATCGTTGAAAAATTTAGCCGTCGATGGCGTTAAGAAACCAATTCCTAATAATTTCATGAAATTAGGACAAGTACGCAATAAGGTGAACTTGATCGCATTCAATAACCCATCGAATTTGCTTGATTCAACGCCCTTTCGAAAAAATATATTGTCCCTGTCCTTCATCGAATTCACTGAAATACCAAAAGCTACTGTCGCTATCACGTCGGTGGTGTATCTTGTAAAAGCATCTTTCATCTCGATTTCCTTAGCAGCCTCGGGATGATCGATGAAATAATTCACGAATTCGTCGGAACATTTGGAAACGAGGTCGAGCATAAATCTCATTTTACTCGCGGTAAAGGACGGGCTTAAAGTGTTCCTCATCTCCTTCCAACGTTCACCTCGTAACGAGAAAACATTTTTACCGAAAATCGGATCGATATTTTCGTCCACGAAAGCACGATGATCAGGAAAATGATCGAATTGTTTCACCATTATGTCCTTCAATAAATCAGGATCACGTACGATCAAAAGTGGCGTTGCAAAATCCATAGTGCCCACGTATTTCGCACCTGGCAACATCTCATATATCATCATATTTAACTCCTGGAAGGATCTTTTGCCAAAGAAAACCATCCAATTCAGTCCGAAAAGAGGATAATTCAGCATCGTTGGTACACCTTTCTTCTTCCAATATGTTAATTGGAAATATATCAAAGATATCACTTTGATCGCAATTATCGCTATCAAAGTGATTAAAAGTATATAGAAACTGAAGGATGGTGAAAAAGAGAACTCCATTTTGACGAACGTCGAATAACAACTTCTGACAGCTCTCCAACTATAAGCTACACTGGTATGAATACGAAGACAACTTCGTCAGGGATTTTTATCTTTCTCTTGATCAAGAGAAGTCGAAGAGAAGGGGAACGATAAAATAAACGAGAGAGAGAGAGAGAGAGAGAGAGAGAGAGAGAGAGAGAGAAATATCTGACGTAACGGCTAAATAATCATTACGTCAGCATACCGTTTATCTTTAATGATAGTTGCGATGCCGCAGATCGTATTCCTCGCATCCCATTTTGAGCGAGATATCCATCAATAAATACTTGTTTTCAAAATACTATTGTATCTTAGATCAAACTATATTATTAAATTTTAATGAACCAAAGAGATAGATCATCGTGAATCGGTACAATAAATATATAAATATAGTATAGCTAATCATTTAGTAAACAAAGAATAAAAACACAAAATCTATTTTATATATCAAAGACGTAAAACAACTTCGCTTTTTCTTTTCTTGTTTCCTTCCTTTTTTTTTCTACTCAATAAAGAGATGATTATGTTGAATAATATTAATAATTATTACTTACCAATAAAAACGAAGATCTGATGATGAGAATAACGAAGCAACATAGATATCGACACAGTCTGAAACAATGACAAATATTACGTTATCAGAATATTGATATAAATCGATCTCGAGATCGTACAAGGAAATAATAGAAAAAGAAAATAAATAAAACGAGACGAAAAGAAGTCGCGAATTTTTTCAAATTTCTCCCTCCCGTAAATAAGAAACTTATATCCACAATGGCCACCAACGAAATGATTTTTATCGATATATTAGAAAAAATAAAACAATCATTTTTTCTATTCTCGGAAGAGAGATCTTTACGAGCGTATAAGCTGTAACACACAGATTCCTCCTCCGGGCTTAATTCTTCCTCATATACTCGAGTTTAGTTCGAGCTCAGAGTTGTTTTCATTATGTAGGATACTATCTCGCGTTAGGATAGAAACGAAGTTAGAGAGAGAGCGAGAGAGAGAGAGAGAGAGAGAGAGAGAGAGAGAGAAAACACGTTAACCTTTACCATACAACAGAGTCTGGATCGGGGGTTGGATTTGCTTCCGTTAATATTTCGTAGAGGCACAGTAGTTTCAACAGTAGCAAAGCGGGTTGACGGCTCTGAGAAAGGTTTAGCATCGAGTAAATTGAAAAGCGGGACGGTCGCACTCGGTTACCGGGTTGAACGAATGATGCAATTGTATTTCGACCCGTAGAAATTGAAGTACCACCTGACACCCTACCGAAGATAATCTACTATCGAATGATACTCAATAACTGCAAACCAGGACGCATCCATCCCTTTTCTGCTTGGAAAATCGTTATCGATTCTCTTCTTCTTCGTTTCCTTTTTCTTCTTTTTCTTCTTCCTTTTTCTCTCTTTTGATAATCGTCGATAATACGCGTACGCCATATTGAAAACTAATTTCTCTTTGTTTATAACGCACTCGCGTATATATTTGTTATTAACCTATAATCTATATATAACCTATAACTACTATCTAATAACCTATACCGTTCAACAACTATATCAATTGTCACTCGCAAAATTATCGATAGAAATATACTATAAATATATTATACGTATATTCCTTTTATTATAACTAACAAATTAAAATCAAATTCGCACTTATGAAAATAATCAATTAAACGTACGATAGAGAGCAATCGTGTATACGGTTCTACCCCTAAAAGAAAGAAGGTCCTTTGTCTCCTCTTCGATCGATTATAACGATCGATAACGAACATTGCCGAACAAAGCCGAATGACAAACGTCGAAAATAAAAATGGCCGTATGACATAAAAGTAATAATTAAAGAAAATTAAAGAGATTTCGAGGAAAGTTAATGAACGGGATAAATTTAGAATAGCGGCACGAGTATCGTATGCACATGACAGTACAGATAGGTGTGATATACACAGTCAACGAGACAACAGTCCTATACACGTGACCATATACTATATAGAACCTTTGAGGGGAACGGAGCAAGGTAGTACATTCGAAAGCAGAGCACTTTTAAAGCAAACTCGAATTCACGTGTAACAGCACGAGCGTAACTAGAACTCTCCCCTCTCTCTTTCTCTCTCTCTCTCTCTCTCTCTGTCTCTCCCTTTCCCCGCTTTCTGCTACCATCAATCGAAGCACTCATAAGAGTCGATCCATACAATGAACGAAACTCGATGAAAATCTTTCGACTACGAATATACCTGAAATATATTAGATTTTTGATTCGTCACAGAAGAGGACAGGAACTATATTGTTCTTTTCTCAAATATTTTCAATTTGAAAATCAGAGAAAGAAATATATCGAAGATCATGCTACATAATTAATATTGATCCTAAACGCGTCCGGAACGATTCAATTTGATTTTATGTCGATGAGAATTCCTAACAAATACTGTAATTCCGGTCATGGGATAACACGATGTATTTCATGACAATTTGATACAAAATTACCGGCCTGGGGCCACCACAACGAATATGATGCCCCTAATAACGTTGATTTATACCACCGGTTCAACTCCAAAGGGATCGCTGTGATGAGGACAGGGGAGGGTTGAAAGTCTATGTGCGAGTTGCCTCGCCGGGTGGTTAGTTTAAATTGATTGCCATATCCTTTTACACACCCTGCTCTATCGTGTAGGTAATCTGACGGAAAGGAATAACTCTGCATCGAAAACGTATACGTGAAAGTAAATTTAACTTGAGTCTTCGTACGGTATTACCTTTCCAAACGATACATCAAGAGCTCACTTTTGATGTCAAACGTCAACGTGCCATAGCGATCCGTCTCGCGAAATGACGAAAAAAGAAAGATACGAATAAAAAAGATATGACCCCTTCTATCATTTCATAAAAGAAATTAACAAAGATTCGCGTACTTAAAGTATTAAGAAATAAGAAGGACGATATATATTAGAGAAATATAAATGATACTTACGAATACTAGCATGATAAAAAATGCAGCGAGATATGAAGTTTTTGCCATCCACATGCTAACAAAACGATAGTGTTCACCGGTTACAACGTTTCTAAAACAAATGATAATAAAACTAATAGAAATTTCTTTATTTCGTATATGTATTTCCTATTAGATACACTAGAATATTTTACTTACCTTAAGAAACCTTTATTATCTTCGTGCTCTGCTAATGTCTTAATACTTGCCATTAGCAGATCATCATAACCTAAGAATTCATCCAGTATTAATCTTGAAAATGCATCTCCAAAACATTTATCATTTACTGGATCCAATGTAACAATTTTCACTGGTATTTTTAATTTATGTCGTGCAGCAGGTGATAATCTCAAGAAGCCATACTCCAAAGAATATTCCACAATGTATCCATCCTCTGGAAGTACTAATGACGCATTAGTAATATCCACAAGTAAACATTTTATAGATATAAATATTTTTCTAAATATGCATTAATAATTACATAAATATTTACCTGTTTTTAATACTTTCTCGACATCCGCAGATTGATCTTTTAAAGGCTGGATCACTTTATCTCGATTGGATTCTTTTCCCAGCACTGCGTTATCCTGCTGTACATTTATCAGTTGTAATATATGTAACATATGTTTAATTGATATCTAAAATAAATTTTACTACTGCACGTTGTACAGATATTGACAACTTCATTCAATATAGATCTTCCGTTTAAAAAATCTATTTTAAAAATTCTTAAGTATACCTTTGACTCTACTGCATTTAATCCATTTAAATATTGATTTAATGACGGGCTTTTTGTCGCATTCGTTGTACTTAAATTCGGATATTGCGTTTCTCCAAAAGTTGTTGAACTCGTTACGTCCACACTTTTTACAGGTAAAGTAACATTTTCGTAATTATCTTCAGTGGACATATAAATGGTTCCTTGGCTCTCATCGACGGAAGATGGCTCGATATTTATAAACCTATTAGATAATTATCTATTGATAAAATAAAAAATAATCTACTATTTTATGATAATGATACAAGTTATCATAAATTTAAATTAAGATTTATAATATTTCAAATTTTATCGTAACTAACGTTATATGCATATGTTGTCTTTTCTTAATAATTATCGCACTTACCCATCTGGCGTCAATATCCCTAAATCACTAACCAAATCATCAATCTCATCTTGTCGCAACTTTTCTTCTTTCGCATAACTTTTTTCTATGCTATAATCTTCCCCTCCATTTCTAAGAATTTCTACCCTTAATATACCGTCTCGTGGCCAATCATCTCTTATGTGTTCTAAACAATTTGTTGGTGCTCGCGAAAAAACTATGTGAATATAGGTGAGTACAAAAAAAGCCAATATTGCCTAAAACAGAAAATTATATATGTATATGTATATGTACAATTCTGAACCATTTCTCTTCTATATTACATTATAATATTTATCATTATTCTTTTTATAATATACTTACTTTTAACAAAACTATGAATTCTATAAATCTTCTAACTGGTCGTGGAAATGTTCGTGCATAAGCTAATGCAGCCTTGATGAAAACCGCATGAAATAATCTATCTCGTACGTTAAGTAATGGATTCTGATTATTATTATTTCTCGCAGTATTCATATTATTATTATTTAAAACTGGTCCGATAACACCAGTAAAAGTATGATTATTATTTGCCACTACACCATTTTGATTATTAGGGATTGGAGCAGTAGCAGTGTCAGCTTGTGACATTGTGACAATAACAATTTGTTTGATCTGTACTGATAATATAATTAGATATGATAATCAGTAATCAATATTCAAAAGATTTCTATATACGTTATGTTTATATTTGCTGTTAACAAATATTTATATAAGCTGTTTGACATTTCCCACTGATTGTAACGAACTTATCCTGAAACAAAAAAAAAATAGACAAAATCTATTAATAAGAATTACAGTACAATGTAAATTATCTAATTAAAAGACCGCAATAACAATTCACATATACAAACTTCATATACAAGTATGATAACTTGTAATATAATAAATATAACAGTTTTCACTTTACTTTATAATTCAAATCGTTTGCTTTAATCAATGATTGTAACAATAATCTATCTAAATGGAATAAATTAAAACATAAAAAATGAAGGAATATAATTAAACTTAACCTGTAATGTAAGCGAAATGAACGGGAAAAACCATACAAATAAAACTATCTCGTTTTCATAATTTTAAAAACTATTTCTAATAAGCAAGATTAAATAAAGATCTAATTCTTATTGATATGAATTATATCGGATAAAATATGTGTTCAAAAGAAAATTCGAATATTATATTATGAAAGAACGTTCAGTTACGTAATTAACCGTTCGAAAAAGTTCTATTTTAGAGCATTAAGAAGCATTAAAAAAACGTTACATATTCCATATTGTTTTCTAAACATATCACAATTAAAATAAATCGATATTATACCCATAACATATGAGACTTTACTAATCTACCTATCGTTCGAACTTTCTATGAAAAATCTGGCATGCCATACCTTATTCAAAAGTGAAGTAAAAATATCGTAATCTTATTTAAATTAATGCTTCTGTTTCTATTTGCGTTACTACAGTACTAATTTGCAGTTTTCTATTACAGTTACGTTAGCGAACGCAATACAATAATCATGAAATTGTCACTTCATCATCATGTTTTGATACCCGTCAACTTACACTAACCCCATATACTAAATAGAATTAAGTATGGAAATCTGTAGTAATATTTAGTGGACAATTTCTAATCGACACAAGCGCCATCTACAGAGGTCGATAATATAGGAAGCCTCGGTATTGTCGATAAAAGCAGTTTAAAATATCCATCTTTTCAATGATAATATGTAATAATATATAAGAATAAAAGCATTATAAACTGTAATAATATATAAGAATAAAAGCATTATAAGCATTAAAAAATTTTTAATACAAATTAAAAAATTCAATAGATTTCATAGCACAAAATACCTGTTAAATAGAAAACAGAATTAAATTAATATTTAAATAGATCAGATAGAATATAAATGTGGACGCATGTTCATTGCTTCTTTACATAAACAAAAATGAACTTTTATTGATTTTGATCTTTATAGAAACAGTTTTCTTTCCAATTTCGACGAGCGAAGATCGAAGCACTCTCTCTCCAAACGGCTAACTTTAAATAAATTATATATTCGATTACTTTAAAATTATTTAAACAATTTAAAACATACGCGCTATATAACAAACTAATATTTAAATAATGGTACATATATTTAAACATTTCATAGCTGGAAACACTCGAAAAAGTTAAAATAAATTAAATTTAAAAGTTCAGTTAAAGCATAACAAGTTTTCTTCCGCGCTATTTGACAACATGTAAAGTCAATAAAATAAAATCTTTTATCGATTTTGATAAATAATGGAACACTCTACCATTGTACACCAACGAGTGAACAACAAAGGTACAACAGAATGTTTTTCAGAAATGTTTTTCAAGAAAAACAAGTATAATCACATATCACATATTTGTTTAATATTCTATATAATTTCTTTTTTCTTAGAAATAAATTGCGAAGTGGTGATATTTGGCTTCGCCAAACGACAACAAAATCGAACCGACAATGACAATCATTGGTACAGTTCTACTTTCAATTTCGACGAGTACATATCGCAATTCCCATAACATTCCTTTTCCGCAAATAGTAACGAAGAGTAAATATAAGTACATCGCTAATTCTTTCAATGTTCTATGCGAAATATTTTGTTTTAGAACGACAAGGAGAAGTGCGTTACTATCCACACCCGTGACAACAACAAAGTTATATATTTGACTGACCGACAGTTACTGGTTCAGTTCTACTTTGAATTTCGATATGGACGCGTCACAACCCCGTAGCACGCGTTTTCCGTAAGTAGTAACAAAGAAGTCATGTAAATACATCACTAATTCTTTCGATATTCTATGCGATTTATTTCGTTTCAGAACAAAATGGAGAAGTGGGGATGCTTTCCCCACCAGTGAGGACAGCAAAGTTATATATTTGCCAGACTGCCAGCCCTTGGTTGCAGATCTACTTTCAATTTCGACATGCATGCGTTTTCCGCAAATAGTAACGAAGAGGTCATGTAAATATATCACTAATTCTTTCGATATTCTATGCGATTTATTTCGTTTCAGAACAAAATGGAGAAGTGGGGATGCCTTCCCCACCAGTGAGGACAGCAAAGTTATATATTTGTCAAAGTGACAACCCCTGGGTCAGATCTACTTTCAATTTCGACGATGAGGCCTCGCAGCCCCGCAGTACGCGTTTTCCGCAGGTAGTAAGGAAGAGTTAATGTAAGTAATTTTTAAATAGAATCACCGTTAGCCCGTGGGTCTCCAGATGCAGCAACCTCCACGCGGTGGGACTTGGGTCGGTAGTACTTGCAATATATCAAAATCTATGTCTAAATTATATGTAAAATTTATAACTAAATTATATATATAACGCAAGTATTCCCGAGCGAATGGCTGCATATTTCAATGTTTTTCGAAAATATCTCTTCTCTCTAGTTTCTATTAGACGTTAAATTAATTACATTTTAAATTGTATAGTCATAATTCAATATATCGAAATTCTAAATTACTTTTATAAGAGAAAGCACAGAAAACTCTTCTGTTGCACTTATCTTCTCTGTCATTCCTATTTATCCTTATTTATTTTATTACTTATATACTTTTATTAGATATATACTTCTGTTAATTTTATTCTTTTGATAATTATATTAATTATATACTTTTATATATTATATTGATTACTTAATCTTTGAATTATCGAAAAATAGTCTGGAGAAGTCTGTAGCCGACGGTGTGAACCGTGGAGCAATTTGTAAGCGGGATTTTACACATCTCCAGTTTGCCATTCGTGCAAGTATTAACAAACAGTTAATTCAAATATATTTCTGTATCACTCATGTTTACAATATTATATACAATTTATTTGATTTTAGACTAAAATTGCGAAGTGGGGATACTCAGCTTCGAAGGACGACAACAAAGTCGGTCCTTTGATATAATTTACAGTTACTGGTTCAGTTGTGCTTCAGTCTTCGAAAAGAGAACTTAGAAATTCCCGCAGAGGCCATTCATGCAAGTATTAACGAACAGGTAATTCAAATATATAACATTTTATTTGATTTTAGATTTAATTGTAAAGTGGGGATACTATCCCACCAGGGACGACAACAAAGTCGGTCCTTTGACCGACTT